>NW_028319585.1:0-2500 GCF_062004578.1 Staurois parvus | reverse complement strand
GATTGGCTATCACAGTGATCAGCCACTGTACAGCCCGGCCCCCTTGGTTTTTTTTTATCTCTATGAATGGAGGAGAGAGATACATTGCATCTGTCTAACTCCTGGCATAGAGGGGGAAAAAAAATGTGTTTTTTTTTTTTTTTAACAAAAAGATAAATAAAATATTAAAAAAGAAAAAGAAAAAATACCTAGATTAAGGTTTGATCTAGTTCAGTGCCAGGGTATGTGTATGTGTCAAAGGTCAGGATTAAAAAATAAAGGTGTCAGTGTGTTTTAGGTAAAAAAAAACAAAAAAAACAAAAATAAAATGCACTATTGTTTCTGGGCTGTACTACGGGTACAAACAACCAATAACATACACATAGATGGTGTCGCTGCGATCGTCAAGAGCTGGAGAATTTATTTTGGGTTGTTCTTTGGTGGTAGATTATGGCAGTAACAAGAAACACGCAGCTAAATTAACCACTTGAGCTCCTGAGGATTTACCCCCCTTAATGACCACGCCTTTTTTTGCTGTTTGGCGCTGCACTAATTCAAATGATAATTGCGCGGTCGTGCAATGCTGCACCCAAACAAAATTTACGTCCTTTTTTTCACACAAATAGAGCTTTCTTTTGGTGGCATTTGATCACCTGTGCGCTTTTTATTTTTTGCACTATAATCAAAAAAAACACGAAAATTTTGAAAAAAAACCCCAATATTTTCTACTTTCAGCTCTAAAAAAAATATCGTAAACTCAAAGTTAGTCATAAATTTAAGCCAAAATGTATTCTGCTCCATGTTTTTGGTAAAAAAAAATCCCGTGCATTAGCGGGCAAACTGGCGCTATCTGTTAGGGGCGCTAACACTATCGGAAGTCGCCAGCGACACTGATACAGTGATCAGTAAAAATCGGTTCACTGATCAGTGACACTGGTGACAGGGCAGTGAAGGGGTTAACTGGGGGGGGGGGCAATCAAGGGGTTAAATGGGATTTCTGGTGCACTAGCGGGCAAACTGGCGCTATCTGGGAGGGGCGCTAACACTATCGGAAGTCGCCAGCGACACTGATACAGTGATCAGTAAAAATCGGTTCACTGATCAGTGACACTGGTGACAGGGCAGTGAAGGCGTTAACGGGGGGGGGGGGGGGGGGGGAGATCAAGGGGTTAAACGGGATTACTGGTGTACTGGCGGGCAATCTGGCGCTATCTGGGAGGGGCGCTAACACTATCGGAAGTCGCCAACGACACTGATACAATGATCAGTAAAAATCGCTTCACTGATCAGTGACACTGGTGACAGGGCAGTGAAGGGGTTAACTGGGGGGGGGGGGGCGATCAGGGGGTTAAATGTGACCTAGGTGTGTTCTAACTGTCAGTGTGCCGTTTTACTCACTTTTACTGTTTCTTCTTCTCTGTCTGGAACGGAATGTGTCCAGGCAGAGAAGAATGACATCATATCCTGCCCTGTGTAAATGTCAACACAGGACAGGATAGGACAGGGACCGATCATGTGATTTCAGCCAGAAATCACTGGCTGAAATCTAATGATTGATCCCTCCTGGATCGAATAGTATCACCCGCGGGTCGGCGGGAGCGCGTGCGCGCACCCCCTACCCGCGAAAGTGTCGTGAGCGCGGAGCCCGTTTTAAAACGTGCTTTTGCGCTCTACTGCCGCCCTGCACACGTATATATACAGTGGCAGGGCGGCAAGCGGTTAAAAAAAAAAATATTTTTTTACTATTTTGGGCCAGTTTTCCTTTGATAATAGAAAAAAAAAATAAATCAGGAGATATCCATTACCATTTACCATCAAATAAAAGCCCAATTTGTCCTGAAAAAAAAAAATGCGCTATAATCCACCTCAATGTACGAAGTAGTTGTGATGATACGGACGGTTTTACTATCACATGTCAACGTTGCAAAATTGTGCTTAGGCATTTAGATTTGTTTTACCCTTAGGTGTGAAGGGGTTAAAGGAGAAGTTCAGTTTCTGGAACACGTTACATGTTGCAGCCCCGGCCTCCTCAGACACGTCATTCATTCAGTGTTTTATGTTAATGAATGCTTACAAGTACCATCAGCCATTGCGGCGGACGGCTTGTAGTTTTCAATGGACTGCGAGGGAGCTGGTGAACGCTCTGGTAGTCCATTGACCCTTCCTACCATTCAGTAACTGTGTCTGTATTGGAGGTATCAGGAGATAAAGTACGGGCAGACAGCTTACCTGTCATCTGCTGATCGTGGGTGCGATGCCTTATGCAGGCATTACATGGTTCGAATTGCGAGCGATTTTTCGTCAGAAAACGTCATTCGCTCGGTAATCTGATGGCGCCATCAATGATTTCGAAGATCGGCCGACCAAGTTATAAAGTTCACCCCATATAACAGGCGAACGTCTGTTCCTTCCAGGTCACGGCTCATAGTGCATATTCCTTCCGGAAAAAAACGATCGTACGATTTGACCGTCATTGAGTTGAAAATCTGTAGTTTTCAACGAATTTTCCAACAAGCCTGAT
>NW_028319584.1:0-114362 GCF_062004578.1 Staurois parvus | reverse complement strand
ACCCCACTGACACCAATGATGGGGCACTATTCCTCCCACTGACACCAGTGACGGGGCACTATTCACCCCACTGACACCAATGATGGGGCACTATTCCTCCCACTGACACCAATGACGGGGCACTATTCCTTCCACTGACACCAATGACGGGGCACTATTCCTCCCACTGACACCAATGATGGGGCACTATTCCTCCCACTGACACCAATGATGGGGCATTATTCCTGCCACTGACACCAATGATGGGACACTATTCCTCCCACTGACGCCAATGATGGGGCACTATTCCTCCCACTGACACCAATGATGGGGCACTATTCACCCCACTGACACCAATGATGGGGCGCTATTCACCCCACTGACACCAATGATGGGGCACTATTCCTCCCACTGACACCAATGACTGGGCACTATTCCTCCCACTGACACCAATGATGGGGCACTATTCCTCCCACTGACACCAATGATGGGGCATTATTCCTGCCACTGACACCAATGATGGGGCACTGTTCCTCCCACTGACACCAATGATGGGGCACCATTCCTCCCACTGACACCAATGATGGGGCACCATTCCTCCCACTGACACCAATGATGGAGCACTATTCCTCCCACTGACACCAATGATGGGGCACTATTCCTCCCACTGACACCAATGATGGGGCACTATTCCTCCCACTGACACCAATGATGGGGCACCATTCCTCCCACTGACACCAATGATGGGGCACCATTCCTCCCACTGACACCAATGATGGGGCACTATTCCTCCCACTGACACCAATGATGGAACACTATTCTATTAAGTTTTGCGGGGTGTCCTTGTGCAACGTCGAAGCGTTTCATGGTCACCACCATTTCCTCAGCACCGTTCAGTTGTATGGTACGATGAGTAGGTGGTCTGACACTGGTGTAGTGGTCACAGGTGGACATAGGGACATGCAAGTCCACACAACAACCTTCAATGGTCACAGGTGGACATAGGGACATGCAAGTCCACACAACAACCTTCAGTGGTCACAGGTGGACATAGGGGCGTACAAGTCCACACAACAACCTTCAGTGGTCACAGGTGGACATAGGGGCGTACAAGTCCACACAACAACCTCAGTGGTCACAGGTGGACATAGGGGCGTACAAGTCCACACAACAACCTTCAGTGGTCACAGGTGGACATAGGGACATGCAAGTCCACACAACAACCTTCAGTGGTCACAGGTGGACATAGGGACATGCAAGTCCACACAACAACCTTCAATGGTCACAGGTGGACATAGGGACATGCAAGTCCACACAACAACCTTCAGTGGTCACAGGTGGACATAGGGACATGCAAGTCCACACAACAACCTTCAGTGGTCACAGGTGGACATAGGGACATGCAAGTCCACACAACAACCTTCAGTGGTCAGGACGCCCCAAAAGAACTGATAATCGGAGGTTTTCATGATATTCTTGTTGCATCTCCAGAACGTTTTCAGGACGTCCTTCCTGATCAATTGTCCGGCGTGTTTCGTAGATTATCTCCGCTTCCTCAGGACCGTTCAGTTGTATGATGATTAGGTGGTCAGACACTGGCGTAGTAGTCTCCCAGGTGGACCTGAGGGTGTACAAGGGTCATGGCAACAGACCCGGAGGGGAGGACCAGCCCACAGGACCAAAAAACTGAAATTGTTGCAATTGGGAAAATGTTTTTAAAGGAGAAACCCCCCCCCCCCCCCCCGATGCACGACATGTACCCTAGTGGTTGGTATGAGGCATCCTCAAACTCCCAACAGCTCCCCTTGCCCATAAAAGTAGGTCTGTTCCAGTCACCGCCATGGAAGTAAAATAAGGTTTGGCTGGACATACACTTCATGGCAGGGGTGTCAAACTCACTTTCATCATGAGCCACGTCAGCGTTCTGGTTGCTCTCAAAGGGCTGGTTGTATCTGTAAGATGCACCCCCGACCACCACCACATCAGGTGTCAAGAGCCAAAGGTAGAGGCATGATGGGACTTTGGGTTTCCCAACAGCTGGAGGGCCACCCGTTTGACACCCCTGCTCTAGAGGGCGCCCCAACAGGTTACCAGATAAAAACATGAACCCATGGAAAGGAGTGTCAGACCAAAGGATGAGACTACCACCACCGCATCAGATGTCAAGAGCCCCCCCCCCCCAACATCAGGGGTCAAGAGTCCCCCACCCTCCCTTACATCACAGTGCACCCCCTTACCTTGTGCTGCTGCCAGGAAGAAGCTGTGGGCAGAGCTGAGAAGCAGGACGTGCAGGTCCTTGACGAGGACCAGAGGAGGGCTGGAGTCAGCTGCCCTGTCTTTTAAATGCTGGGACCAGGGCAGGCGGAGATAAGGGGGTGCAGGATCTGTAGAAGGGGTTCAGTCCTCCTCTCTGCTGCCGACTGCTGAGACAAGGTGGGGATGGAGACGAGGGAGGTGCCACAGCTACAAGAGAGGTGCAATGGCCTGGTGGGCTGGATTCAGCCCGTAGGCTGCTCACAAGAGACAAGGCTACCCTCGAGAGCACGGGTGTCAAACTGGTGGCCCTCCAGCTGTTGCCAAACCAGAAGTCCATGAGGCATTGCAAGATTGACAGTTACAAGCATGGCTCCCAGAGCTAGAGGCATGATGGGACTTGGGGTTTCCCAACAGTTGGAGGGCCACCAGTTTGACACCCTTGCTCTAGAGCAGTGCTCCTCAACCTTTTTTCAGTCCAGGCACCTGAGGACAGTCCCGAGGCGCCCTTTAAGATGATGGACATTCCCGAGGCACTCTTTAAAATGATGGACAGTCCCGAGGCGCCCTTTAAAATGGACAGTCTCGAGGCGCCCTTTAAGATGATGGACATTCCCGAGGTGCCCTTTAAAATGATGAACATTCCTGAGGTGCCCTTTAAGATGATGGACATTCCCGAGGCACCCTTTAAGATGATGGAGAGTCCCGAGGCGCCCTTTAAAATGATGGACAGTCCTGAGGCGCCCTTTAAGATGATGGAGAGTCCCGAGGCGCCCTTTAAAATGATAGACAGTCCCGCGGCGCCCTTTAAAATGATGGACCGTCCCGAGGCGCCCTTTAAAATGATGGACATTCCCGAGGCGCCCTTTAAGATGATGGACAGTTCCAAGGCGCCCTTTAAGATGATGGACAGTCCCGAGGCGCCCTTTAAAATGATGGACAGTCCCGAGGCGCCCTTTAAGATGATGGACAGTCCCGAGGCGCCCTTTAAAATGATGGACATTCCCGAGGCGCCCTTTAAAATGATGGACAGTCCCGAGGCGCCCTTTAAGATGATGGACAGTCCCGAGGCGCCCTTTAAGATGATGGACAGTCCCGAGGCACCCTTTAAAATGATGGACAGTCCCAAGGCGCCCTTTAAAATGATGGACAGTCCCGAGGCGCCCTTTAAGATGATGGACAGTCCCAAGGCGCCCTTTAAGATGATGGACAGTCCTGAGGCGCCCTTTAAGATGATGGACATTCCCGAGGCGCCCTTTAAAATGATGGACAGTCCCAAGACATCCTTTAAAATGATGGACAGTCCCGAGGCTCCCTTTAAGATGATGGAGAGTCCCGAGGCGCCCTTTAAAATGATGGACAGTCCCGAGGCGCCCTTTAAAATGATGGACAGTCCCGAGGCGCCCTTTAAGATGATGGAGAGTCCCGAGGCGCCCTTTAAAATGATGGACAGTCCCGCGGCGCCCTTTAAAATGATGGACAGTCCCGAGGCGCCCTTTAAAATGATGGACAGTCCCGAGGCGCCCTTTAAAATGATGGACAGTCCCGAGGCGCCCTTTAAAATGATGGACAGTCCCGAGGCGCCCTTTAAAATGATGGACAGTCCCGAGGCGCCCTTTAAAATGATGGACAGTCCCGAGGCGCCCTTTTAAATGATGGACAGTCCCGAGGCACCCTTTAAAATGATGGACAGTCCCGAGACGCCCTTTAAAATGATGGACAGTCCCGAGGCGCCCTTTAAAATGATGGACCGTCCCGAGGCGCCCTTTAAAATGATGGACAGTCCCGAGGCGCCCTTTAAAATGATGGACAGTCCCGAGGCGCCCTTTAAGATGATGGACAGTTCCGAGGCGCCCTTTAAAATGATGGACATTCCCGAGGCGCCCTTTAAGATGATGGACAGTCCCGAGGCGCCCTTTAAGATGATGGACAGTCCCGAGGCGCCCTTTAAGATGATGGACAGTCCCGAGGCGCCCTTTAAAATGATGGACAGTCCCAAGGCGCCCTTTAAAATGATGGACAGTCCCGAGGCGCCCTTTAAGATGATGGACAGTCCCGAGGCGCCCTTTAAGATGATGGACAGTCCCAAGACATCCTTTAAAATGATGGACCGTCCCGAGGCGCCCTTTAAAATGATGGACAGTCCCAAGACATCCTTTAAAATGATGGACAGTCCCGAGGCGCCCTTTAAGATGATGGAGAGTCCCGAGGCGCCCTTTAAAATGATGGACAGTCCCGCGGCGCCCTTTAAAATGATGGACAGTCCCGAGGCGCCCTTTAAAATGATGGACAGTCCCGAGGCGCCCTTTAAAATGATGGACAGTCCCGAGGCGCCCTTTAAAATGATGGACAGTCCCGAGACGCCCTTTAAAATGATGGACAGTCCTGAGCAACACCCACACACGTAGGACCATCAACATTGGAGGGGATTTATCCTTCCACAGCAAATACACTTTTGCACACTGGTCCTGACTAGTATGCCAATGTTTCTCCTCTCCTGCAGTTTTTCTCCATTGCTGAGCTAATGTGACCCCAGCACTGATGGAGAGGGGCGGGGGAGGGTCAGACTAGGATGCTGTTCAGGCAACTGACATCCTCCTTCTCAACTGATGATGCCATTGGTTGTCAGGACGCCGGCGGCTAGGTGGTCATAATGGCGCAAAATGAAAACCTGGGACTTTGTGTAACTAAAAGTCAGGCTTGTCCGTCCGCTGGCTTGTATACAAGTTTTGGGCAATTTTCAGAGATTTTGCCAAGGCACCCCTGAAGAAACCGCAAGGCCCCCCCGGGGTGCCTGGGCACCCTGGTTGCGAAAGGCTGCTTTAGAGGGTACCCTAGCAGGTTACCAGATAAAACCATGCACCAATGGAAAGGAGCGTCAGACCAAAGGACGAGGGTCCAAATTCATTTGTTTCAAAAACCGGCAACGCGTTTCAGGGGTTAGGAATCCCTCCCTTTATGGGGGCTTTAGTTAAATTGAGGACCTTGAATGGACTCAAAGTAGAGCTTGATTGCTCAGCCAGATTCTACCGACCAGGAGCTCTCCTGATCCAACAATTCGATTCCCAACTCAGATCCACACAGGAAAGAGCTCATTTGGGTCTTCTCGAGGTTCTTGTTCTATCTGAAGCCCTGATGAAGGGGGCGTTCTCCTGACTCCCGAAACCCGTTGGATCTTTTTTTTTTTTTTTTTTACGTATAAACGAATGAATGGATTTGGAATATTTCATCCTTTGGTCTGGCGCTCCTTCCATTGGTGCGCGGTGGTCCTTGTTCTTCCGAAACGGGGGCAGTAGACATCTATGAATGGACCCTTCCGGAGCTCGTCTTTGATTTTCGTTACAGAACGTATTTATATCTCGATTGCCGTCCGTGGTTTTGTTGGTTTTAATTATCGGTTCCCCCCGATAAACGGTTGACGTTCTCTCTTCTCTTCTCCAGGTGGATGCCGATGATGTCATCACCAAAGAGGAACAGATCTACCTCCTGGGCATAGCAAAAGCAGAATGTGAACAAAAGTTGAATTCGAAGACAACAAGTGAGTGTTGCTGCGGTTTATGATGAATGGTGTCGTTCCAGGTCTTCAGATCGGCCAGATATTGGATCTGACTAATTCGTGGCTACATGTTGGATCAGGGTGATTCTCAGCTAGACATTGGACAGGGCTGAATCTCGGTCAGATATTGGATGGGGATGATTCTCGGCTAGATATTGGATGGGGCTGATTCTCGGTCAGATATTGGATGGGGATGATTCTCGGTCAGACATTGGACAGGGCTGAATCTCGGCTAGATATTGGATGGGGCTGAATCTCGGTCAGATATTGGATGGGGCTGATTCTCGGTCAGATATTGGATGGGGCTGATTCTCGGTCAGATATTGGATGGGGATGATTCTCGGTCAGATATTGGATCGGGATGATTCTCGGTCAGATATTGGATGGGGATGATTCTCGGTCAGATATTGGACGGGGATGATTCTCGGTCAGATATTGGATGGGGATGATTCTCGGTCAGATATTGGATGGGGATGATTCTCAGTCAGATATTGGATGGGGATGATTCTCGGTCAGATATTGGATCGGGATGATTCTCGGCTAGATATTGGATGGGGCTGATTCTCGGTCAGATATTGGACGGGGATGGGGATGATTCTCGGCCAGATATTGGATGGGGATGATTCTCGGTCAGATATTGGACGGGGATGATTTTCGATCAGATATTGGACGGGGATGATTCTTGGTCAGCTATTGGATGGGGCTGATTCTCGGCTAGATATTGGATGGGGATGATTCTCGGTCAGATATTGGATGGGGATGATTCTTGGTCAGATATTGGATGGGGCTGATTCTTGGTCAGATATTGGATGGGGCTGATTCTCGGCTAGATATTGGATGGGGATGATTCTCGGCCAGATATTGGATCAGGATGATTCTCGGTCAGATATTGGATGGGGATGATTCTCGGTCAGATATTGGATCAGGATGATTCTCGGTCAGATATTGGATGGGGATGATTCTCAGTCAGATATTGGATGGGGCTGATTCGCGGTCAGATATTGGATGGGGCTGATTCTCGGTCAGATATTGGATGGGGCTGATTCTCGGTCAGATATTGGATGGGGCTGATTCGCGGTCAGATATTGGATGGGGATGATTCTCGGTCAGATATTGGATGGGGCTGATTCTCGGTCAGATATTGGACGGGAATGATTCTCGGTCAGATATTGGATGGGGCTGATTCTCGGTCAGATATTGGATGGGGGTGATTCTCAGTCAGATATTGGATGGGGCTGATTCTCGGTCAGATATTGGATGGGGATGATTCTCGGTCAGATATTGGACGGGGATGATTCTCGGTCAGAAATTGGATCGGGATGATTCTCGGTCAGATATTGGATGGGGATGATTCTCGGTCAGATATTGGACGGGGATGATTCTCGATCAGAAATTGGATCGGGATGATTCTCGGCTAGATATTGGATGGGGATGATTCTCGGTCAGATATTGGATCGGGATGATTCTCGGTCAGATATTGGATGGGGATGATTCTCGGTCAGATATTGGATGGGGATGATTCTCGGTCAGATATTGGATTGGGCTGATTCTCGGTCAGATATTGGATGGGGATGATTCTCGGTCAGATATTGGATGGGGATGATTCTCGGTCAGATATTGGATGGGGATGATTCTCGGTCAGATATTGGATTGTGTGATTCTCGGTCAGATATTGGATGGGGATGATTCTCGGTCAGATATTGGATGGGGATGATTCTCGGTCAGATATTGGATGGGGATGATTCTCGGTCAGATATTGGATCGGGATGATTCTCGGTCAGATATTGGATGGGGATGATTCTCGATCAGATATTGGATTGGGCGGATTTTCTGGACAGATATTGGATCGGGATGATTCTCGGTCAGATATTGGATTGTGTGATTCTCGGCCAGATATTGGATTGTGTGATTCTCGGTCAGATATTGGATGGGGATAATTCTCGGTCAGATATTGGATGGGGATGATTCTCGGTCAGATATTGGATTGTGTGATTCTCGGCCAGATATTGGATGGGGATAATTCTCGGTCAGATATTGGATGGGGATGATTCTCGATCAGATATTGGATTGGGCGGATTTTCTGGACAGATATTGGATCGGGATGATTCTCGGTCAGATATTGGATTGTGTGATTCTCGGCCAGATATTGGATGGGGATGATTCTCGGTCAGATATTGGATGGGGATGATTCTCG
Source organism: Staurois parvus (assembly GCF_062004578.1). Classification (NCBI taxonomy): domain Eukaryota; kingdom Metazoa; phylum Chordata; class Amphibia; order Anura; family Ranidae; genus Staurois; species Staurois parvus. The sequence goes on along the minus strand of NW_028319584.1, from coordinate 106,380 downwards.
GTCAGATATTGGATTGTGTGATTCTCGGCCAGATATTGGATGGGGATGATTGTCGGCTATGTATGGATAGTGCAAAAAAACATAATGTATATCATTAATGTCAATTAAATATATAACTCACATTCGGTATTTATCGCCTGGTGTTTGCAGGCTGGGGGGGGGGTGGAGAAGGGGGGGCGCACTTTGAGAACCCCATAAAAGTGGTCACTGTTATCAGCCCCTCATCGGTTCCCGAAGCCGGTACTCCGCTCATGGCTGTAGCAGCAGTCAGCTTGCTTTAACCCCACGTCTGCCATGCCGGTTATAGACGTACGAGGGGTTAAAGAAGCCGTCAAGTTCTGTCCCAGCTTAGACTGATAGGAGCCGGAACCAGAGCCAGTCCGGGATAGGAGCCGCAACCAGAGCCAGTCCGGGATAGGAGCCGCAACCAGAGCCAGTCCGGGACCAGAGCCAGTCCGGGATAAGAGCCGGAACCAGAGCGAGTCCAGGATAGGAGCCGGAACCAGAGCCAGTCTGGGATAGGAGCCGGAACCAGAGCCAGTCCGGGATAGGAGCCGGAACCAGAGCCAGTCCGGGATAGGAGCCGGAACCAGAGCCAGTCTGGGATAGGAGCCGCAACCAGAGCCAGTCCGGGATAGGAGCCGCAACCAGAGCCAGTCCGGGATAAGAGCCGGAACCAGAGCCAGTCCGGGATAAGAGCCGGAACCAGAGCCAGTCTGGGATAGGAGCCGGAACCAGAGCCAGTCTGGGATAGGAGCCGGAACCAGAGCCAGTCCAGGATAGGAGCCAGAACCAGAGCCAGGCCGGGATAGGAGCCGCAACCAGAGCCAGTCCGGGATAGGAGCCGGAACCAGAGCCAGTCCGGGATAAGAGCCGGAACCAGAGCCAGTCCGGGATAAGAACCGGAACCAGAGCCAGTCCGGGATAGGAGCCGCAACCAGAGCCAGTCCGGGATAGGTGCCGGAACCAGAGCCAGTCCGGGATAGGAGCCGGAACCAGAGCCAGTCCGGGATAAGAGCCGGAACCAGAGCCAGTCCGGGATAAGAGCCGGAACCAGAGCGAGTCCGAGATAGGAGCCGGAACCAGAGCCAGTCCGGGATAGGTGCCGGAACCAGAGCCAGTCCGGGATAGGTGCCGGAACCAGAGCCAGTCCGGGATAGGAGCCGGATCCAGAGCCAGTCCGGGATAGGAGCCGGAACCAGAGCCAGTCCAGGATAGGAGCCGGAACCAGAGCCAGGCCGGGATAGGAGCCGCAACCAGAGCCAGTCCGGGATAGGAGCCGCAACCAGAGCCAGTCCGGGATAAGAGCCGGAACCAGAGCCAGTCCGGGATAAGAACCGGAACCAGAGCCAGTCCGGGATAGGAGCTGCAACCAGAGCCAGTCCGGGATAGGTGCCGGAACCAGAGCCAGTCCGGGATAGGAGCCGGAACCAGAGCCAGTCCGGGATAAGAGCCGGAACCAGAGCCAGTCCGGGATAAGAGCCGGAACCAGAGCGAGTCCGAGATAGGAGCCGGAACCAGAGCCAGTCCGGGACCAGAGCCAGTCCGGGATAGGTGCCGGAACCAGAGCCAGTCCGGGATAGGAGCCGGAACCAGAGCCAGTCCAGGATAGGAGCCGGAACCAGAGCCAGTCCAGGATAGGAGCCGGATCCAGAGCCAGTCTGGGATTCCGCAGATCCAGGAGACTTCCATCGGATGTTCTCCATGACACCGCTCTGTAAATAGTTTGGAGGCCTCTCTATGGGAAAATCCGTTATCGGAGGTTCTGTCTGGAAGATTATTTCAGTCTATAGAACATTTCCTTCCCAGATACAATCTGTATATACATTCCTGTATACTCCTCTATGGGAACTGTGCTGTGCAGACATCCGAGGAGGGGAGAAAAAAAGGAGGAAAAATTGGCTTTTACTGCTCAGAATTATGAGTGACTTCTATATAAGACCAAAAATGTCATCCTGAATGTCTGACTGAACCCTGAGAATGTTTACAGAGGGATGGATGGATATTGAGGGGGATGGATGGATATTGAGGGGGATGGATGGATGGATGGATATTGAGGGGGATGGATGGATGGATATTGAGGGGGATGGATGGATGGATATTGAGGGGGATGGATGGATGGATATTGAGGGGGATGGATGGATGGATATTGAGGGGGATGGATGGATGGATATTGAGGGGGATGGATGGATGGATATTGAGGGGGATGGATGGATAGATAGGGGGATAAATGAATGAAGGGGATGGATGGATAGATGGATGGATTGTGGGGTTGTATGAAGAGATGGTTAAATGGATGGATGGATGGATGGATGGGGACATGGGTGGGTAGATAGATGGGAGATAGATAAAAGGAGGGGGATGGATGGATAGGAAGATGAATGAAAGCATAGGCGGATGAGGGGGATGGATGGATGGGAAAAGGTTGTATGCATAGATGGATGGATGATGAGATGGCTGGATGGATAGACAGGAAGATGTGTGGATGGATAGAAGGGAATAGATAGATGAAGGGTGGGGGGAATGTGTGGATGGATGGGGGGGGGGGTGGATGGATAATGAGATGGCTAGATTGTGGGATGGATAGATAGCAGGGTGTTTGGATAGATGGATGGGGGTGGGGTAGATAGAGGGAGGGATGATGGATGGATAGATGGGGGGGGGGGGGTGAATAGATTGGGGATGGATGATTGGATAGATATGGAGACAGATGGGTGAGAGTGTGGGATGGATTGATGGCGAAATGGGTGGATAGATGGAGGGTAGGGGATCAGGGGGGATGGATGAGGAGATGGATGAAAGCATAGGAGGATGGGGGAAGGATGGATGAAGAGATGGAAGGATGATGATATGGATGGATGGATGGATAGGGGGATGGGTAGATGGATAGATGGGGTGGATGAACAATGAGATGGATGGATGGATAATTAGATGAATAGAGAAATTGCAGAGGGAAGGATAATGGAAGGATAAACAAGTTGATGGATAGATAAATGGATGGATGAGGGGGTGGATATGGTGATGGATGGATGGATGGATGCGGGTGAATAGATGGATGGATGGATCATGAGATGGATGAGAGGATAGATAAATATCAGAGTGAGGGATGATGGATAGATACTTGGATGGATATTATTATTATTATACAGGATTTATATGGCGGCAGAAGGTTTGCTCAGCGCTGTACATTATAGGGGGGGACAGAACATGAGACAATACAGAAACAATACAATACATGAGGGGTTCGAGGGCCCTGATCCTGGGAGCTTACAATCTAGGAGGGAGGGGGTAGAGGTACAGGAGGAAGTGGCTGTGGGGGGTGGAGTGGTGGGAGAAGTGGAGGAGATCGGTTGTTAGGTGAGGGCGAGGTAGGCTTCCCTGAAGAGATGGGTTTTCAGGGTGCGCCTGAAGGTGAGGGTAGGTGACAGTCGGATGGATTGGGGTAGGGAGTTCCAGAGGATGGGGGAAGTCCTGGAGTCGGGCGTGGGAGGAGGAGACCAGGGATCTAGAGAGTAGGAGGTCCTGTGAGGAGCAAAGATTCCGGGTAGGGTGGTATTTGGGTATCAGGTCAGTTAGGTAGTTCGGGGCGACGTTGTGAATGGCTCTGTAGGTCAGAGTTAGTAGTTTGAATTTGATGCGTTGGGCGATAGGGAGCCAGTGGAGGGAATGACAGAGGGGGGTGGAGGCCAGTGGAGGGATTGGCAGAGGGGGGAGGCGGATGTGGAGCGGTTGGTGAGGTGGATGAGTCTGGCCGCTGAGTTCAGGATAGACTGGAGTGGGGATAGCATTTGTTGGGGTAGGCCGGTGAGGAGGGAGTTGCAGTAGTCCAGGCGTGAGATGATGAGGGAGTGAACGAGCAGTTTAGTAGTGTCTGGGGTGAGGAACGTACGTATCTTGGAGATGTTGCGGAGGTGGAGCCGGCATGATTTTGATAGCGATTGGACATGAGGTTGGAAGGAAAGGTTTGAGTCCAGAGTGACACCCAGGACTTTGGCATGGGATGTTGGGATGGATATGGAGATGTATAGATAGGTTGATGGATGGATGGGTTGATCAGGATGGACAGACGTTTTAATGTTTCCATTCTGGGTTGAGCAGAAAGTGAATCCAGCGTACACCGAGGGGAGGAGTTCTATCTATATTGCGTACACTGGAGTATTACTTTGGGATGTCTCCATACAGGAGATGAGGCCCGGAGGGAAGTCTGTAATCTCCGGGATAATCTCTATAATAAAGTCCGGAATATCTGGCAGAATTTCTGGAGGTCATACATGACATTTCTCCTTCACCTCCAGATTCAAACAGAATAACCGTCTGATTAAACCATTTCTATCTCCTCAATGGACCTCCCTCCTCCTCCTCCTCTCCCCTGATATCTCCACGTAAACCCTCACGCCGAGACCATTCATGGATGGCAGATGTTCCCTCCACCAATTATAATTCACGTCCTGCGCCACTCATACTTCAAACCGCATTACCGCCATATCTGATCCCAGAGATGCCATTTATTAAATCTTGATGTACAGACCCGACTGGCTTCCTATCTGGAAATGTGACAATTACCTGGAGATCTGACAAACTGACAGTCCCGATGTAGATCCGCATTGTGCGCGTTAGAAGTGAGACTACACAAGCTGACATTCAAGACGCTTTCAGAGAAAATTGCCGGATAGAAGACGTGATTCTGAAATGTTACGTCGTGTCACTTGTGTTGTTCATCTAATAAGAAAAATACACTTTTATGAAAATATTTTCCTTCCCTTAAAGGTGGCCATTCTCAACTAGGGTTCCTCCAGAGGTTCCCGGGGGGGTTCCTTGAGCTGTGGGTAACTGACCTTCCATCTGATGGTATCTGCATAGTTCCAGGTCCAGCACCACTTGGTAGAACTAGGGGGTGACTGCAAGGGTGGCATTCTGACCACCACTGTAGGAGGGGCACATTCTTCCCACTGACCTCTACCAATCTAAGGGGCATTTGCCCATGGACCCCCCCCCCCCCCACCCCCCAATGGACTATACTTAGTTGGGGTTCCCTGAACGCTGAAAGATATTTCAAGGGTTCGTCTGGGATTCTAAGTTTGGGAAAGGCTGCTTAAATGACTCGATGACCACAGCTATTGCCCACTGTGGAGAAGTAGTCATGGACAGGTCTCCATTTTTTAAGTTTTCTGCCTGTGTATGACTGATGATATTACGAATGTCCTACTGATAAAGTTTCGACTGTCCTACTGATGACGTTATGAATGTCCTACTGATGACGTAATGACTGTCCTACTGATGACGTTATGAATGTCCTACTGATGACATTACGAATGTCCTACTGATGACGTTATGAATGTCCTACTGATGGCGTTATGAATGTCCTACTGATAACGTAATGACTGTCCTACTGATGACGTTATGAATGTCCTACTGATGACATTACGAATGTCCTACTGATGACGTTACGAATGTCCTAATGATGACGCTATGAATGTCCTACTGATGACGTAATGACTGTCCTACTGATGACGTTATGAATGTCCTACTGATAAAGTTATGACTGACCTACTAATGACGTAATGATTGTCCTACTTATGAAGTTCTGACTGTCCTTCTGATGATGTAATGACTGTCCTTCTGATGATGTAATGACTGTCCTTCTGATGTTATGACTGTCCTTCTGATGTTATGACTGTCCTTCTGATGTTATGACTGTCCTTCTGATGCTATGACTGTCCTTCTGATGATATGACTGTTCTTCTGATGATGTTATGACTGTTCTTCTGATGATGTTATGACTGTCCTTCTGATGATGTTATGACTGTCGTACTGATAAAGTTTCAACTGTCCTACTGATGACGTTACAACTGTCCTACTGATGACATTATGAATGTCCTACTGATGACATTACAACTGTCCTACTGATGACGTTACAACTGTCCTACTGATGACGTTACAACTGTCCTACTGATGACATTATGAATGTCCTACTGATGACGTTACAACTGTCCTACTGATGACGTTACGAATGTCCTACTGATGAAGGTATGACTATCCCACTGAGGAAGTTCCGACTGTCCTTCTGACAATGTTATGACTGTTGTACTGATAAAGTTACAACTGTCCTACTGATGATGTTACGACTGTCCCACTGAGGAAGTTACGACTGTCCTACTGATGAAGATACGTTTGTCCTACTGAGGAAGTTACATCTGTCCTACTGATGAAGTTTTAACTGTCCCACTGAGGAAGTTACATCTGTCCTACTGAGGAAGTTACATCTGTCCTACTGAGGAAGTTATGGCTGTCTGAATTTGGTCACGCTTTCAGAAGAGACACATCACTCGAGAAGGGAAAAGATGTTTGGGTCGATCGAAGGAACCATGTGAAGAGGGAGACCAGGCACTAGATGATTGGCCACCTTAACCAAAGCTGTGGGGATGACACTGGAAGATCTTGCAAGACTGGCACAAAATAGAATATGAATGTCCTACTGATGGCATTACGAATGTCCTACTGATGACGTTATGACTGTCCTACTGATGGCATTACGAATGTCCTACTGATGACGTTATGACTGTCCTACTGATGACGTTATGAATGTCCTACTGATGGCATTATGAATGTCCTACTGATGGCATTACGAATGTCCTACTGATGAAGTCTTAAGTGTCCTACTGATGACGTTACGACTGTCCTACTGATAAAGTTATGACTGACCTACTAATGACGTAATGATTGTCCTAATTATGAAGTTCTGACTGTCCTTCTGATGATGTTATGACTGTCCTTCTGATGATATGACTGTCCTTCTGATGATATGACTGTCCTTCTGATGATATGACTGTCCTTCTGATGATATGACTGTCCTTCTGATGATATGACTGTCCTTCTGATGATGTTATGACTGTCCTTCTGATGATGTTATGACTGTCGTACTGATAAAGTTTCAACTGTCCTACTGATGACGTTACGAATGTCCTACTGATGACATTATGAATGTCCTACTGATGACATTACAACTGTCCTACTGATGACATTTTAAATGTCCTACTGATGACGTTACAACTGTCCTACTAATGACATTACAACTGTCCTACTGATGACGTTACAACTGTCCTACTGATGACATTACAACTGTCCTACTGATGACATTTTAAATGTCCTACTGATAAAGTTTCAACTGTCCTACTGATGACGTTACGAATGTCCTACTGATGAAGGTATGACTATCCCACTGAGGAAGTTCCGACTGTCCTTCTGACAATGTTATGACTGTTGTACTGATAAAGTTACAACTGTCCTACTGATGATGTTACGACTGTCCCACTGAGGAAGTTACGTTTGTCCTACTGATGAAGATACGTTTGTCCTACTGATGAAGATACGTTTGTCCCACTGAGGAAGTTACGTCTGTCCCACTGAGGAAGTTACGTCTGTCCTACTGAGGAAGTTACAACTGTCCCACTGAGGAAGTTACGGCTGTCCTACTGAGGAAGTTATGGCTGTCTGAATTTGGTCACGCTTTCAGAAGAGACACATCACTCGAGAAGGGAAAAGATGTTTGGGTCGATCGAAGGAACCATGTGAAGAGGGAGACCAGGCACTAGATGATTGGCCACCTTAACCAAAGTTGTGGGGATGACACTGGAAGATCTTGCAAGACTGGCACAAAATAGAATATGACTGTCCTACTGATGACGTTATGAATGTCCTACTGATGGCATTATGAATGTCCTACTGATGGCATTACGAATGTCCTACTGATGACGTTATGACTGTCCTACTGATGACATTATGAATGTCCTACTGATGGCATTACGAATGTCCTACTGATGACGTTATGACTGTCCTACTGATGGCATTACGAATGTCCTACTGATGAAGTCTTAAGTGTCCTACTGATGACGTTACGACTGTCCTACTGATAAAGTTATGACTGACCTACTAATGACGTAATGATTGTCCTAATTATGAAGTTCTGACTGTCCTTCTGACGATGTTATGACTGTTGTACTGATAAAGTTACAACTGTCCTACTGATGATGTTACGACTGTCCCACTGAGGAAGTTACGTTTGTCCTACTGATGAAGATACGTTTGTCCCACTGAGGAAGTTACGTCTGTCCTACTGAGGAAGTTACGTCTGTCCTACTGAGGAAGTTACGTCTGTCCTACTGAGGAAGTTACGTCTGTCCTACTGAGGAAGTTACGTCTGTCCTACTGAGGAAGTTACGTCTGTCCTACTGAGGAAGTTACGTCTGTCCTACTGAGGAAGTTACGTCTGTCCTACTGAGGAAGTTACGGCTGTCCTACTGAGGAAGTTACGTCTGTCCTACTGATGAAGTTACAACTGTCCCACTGAGGAAGTTACGGCTGTCCCACTGAGGAAGTTATGACTGTCCTACTGATGAAGATACGTTTGTCCCACTGAGGAAGTTACGGCTGTCCTACTGAGGAAGTTACGTCTGTCCTACTGAGGAAGTTATGGCTGTCTGAATTTGGTCACGCTTTCAGAAGAGACACATCACTCGAGAAGGGAAAAGATGTTTGGGTCGATCGAAGGAACCATGTGAAGAGGGAGACCAGGCACTAGATGATTGGCCACCTTAACCAAAGCTGTGGGGATGACACTGGAAGATCTTGCAAGACTGGCACAAAATAGACTTCTCTGTAGAACTTTTGTTCATCAAGTCGCTAGGCCTTGGACCCGAATTGACGGCACGTGACTGTTAGAGGCACCCCATGCACAAATATTATCCTCCACTGACAGACGTTGTCTGTTGTTTCTAGAACTTTTCTTTATAAACCCTTTGTACCACGAGGCCCCTCCCATGTTTTTGCAATTTTCTTTTTTTTGTAGAATTTTTTTTTTCCCCCCCGTTTTGTGGTTCCCCAGAGTTCTCCTCAACATTCCTGCCTGCCTGTGGTTTGGGCTGTTCCTGTGTGTAGGTAATAATTACCGCGTTTAGGTTTTCCTACCTTCTGTAAATATTCGGCTGGTGGTTCCCGGGTCCCGTTTACTGGAACCTCGGGGAAATCGTTTCTGATTCATCGTAATTATGGAAGTAAAGATCTCGGCTTTCGGGACTGAAACCATTTAGACAAGCGTGGGGGTATTTTTTTTCGTTTTCTGAAATATTTATGGAAAGTGATGAATTGATACATTTCTCCGGCTTCACGTCATCCCGTAAATATCTACCTCCCGATACATTGTAGCTCTTGCGTATAAACCGAGCTTTAGGGGCTCATTCACACTAGTGGTTGGGGGGGCGGTTTGACTGCTAGAGAATGGCGCCCGTCCATACTCCGAACCGGCGCACTATGAACTTGTCTTGGCTTCAGCTCTCATTCCCCTTCCACAGAGAGACCCTCTAACACAGGGACGTCAAACTGGTGGTCCTCCAGCTGTTGCCAAACTACAAGTCCCATGAGGCATTGCAAGGCTGACAGTTACAAGCATGACTCCCAAAGGTAGAGGCATGATGGGACTTGTAGTTTTGGAACAGATGGAGGGCCACCAGTTTGACAGCCCAGCCCTAACGCGTTTCACCCATGTGGGGCTCAGTCGTAGTGACCACCCCTCAACCGCTACTCCTTTTAGCTGCAGAAGCAGTGGCCAGGGATGGACAGAAGCTGCGATGGTTTGCGACCGCGACATGGATAGCGCCACCCATCTGCTTTCAGCAGGCGTAGCGACCACCAAACAAGACCCATTCAAGTGAATGGGGCCGCTCTGCAAGTGCCCAGCAATGGTGAGCTGCAAGGGGTTAAAGTAGGTGGCGAGGAGGCGACTCCTCGCCGCCTGTCAGATCTTGCACAGGTGTATTGGCCCCTCCCCTTCAGTCTTGCACAGGTGTATTGGCTCCTCCCCTTCAGTCTTGCACAGGTGTAGCGGCTCCTCCCCTTCAGTCTTGCACAGGTGTAGCGGCTCCTCCCCTTCAGTCTTGCACAGGTGTAGCGGCTCCTCACCTTCAATATTGCACAGGTGTACCGGCTCCTCCCCTTCAGTCTTGCACAGGTGCACCGGCTCCTCCCCTTCAGTCTTACACAGGTGTACCGGCTCCTCCCCTTCAGTCTTGCACAGGTGTAGCGGCTCCTCCCCTTCAGTCTTGCACAGGTGTACCGGCTCCTCCTCTTTAGTCTTGTACAGGTGTACCGGCTCCTCCCCTTCAATCTTGTACTGGTGTACCGGCTCCTCCCCTTCAATCTTGTACTGGTGTACCGGCTCCTCCCTTTCTGTCTTGCACAGGTGTACCGGCTCCTCCCCTTCAGTCTTGCACAGGTGTACCGGCTCCTCCCCTTCAGTCTTGCACAGGTGTACCGGCTCCTCCCCTTCAGTCTTGTACAAGTGTACCGGCTGTACAAATGTGCAAGACTGAAGGGGAGGAGCTGGTTACCTGTAGAAGAATGAAGGGGAGGAGTCAGTACACCTGTGCAAGACTGAAGGGGAGGAGCCGGTACACCTGTGCAAGACCGAAGGGGAGGAGCCGGTACACCTGTGCAAGACCGAAGGGGAGGAGCCGGTACACCTGTGCAAGACCGAAGGGGAGGAGCCGGTACACCTGTGCAAGCCTGGAGGGGAGGAGCCGGTACACCTGTGCAAGCCTGGAGGGGAGGCCGGAGTTCGGCTCCAGTAAGACCTTCCATGAATGGTGTCCTCTGGTCTACTACATAACACTTCCTGTCGGTTGTCTCCATGGACGCGGCACGGATCGATCTCGGTTTGGAGTTAATTAATCTTCCCAATTTGCCCGCAGACCCTCATTAATCATTCCCCCCTCATCATCACCCCCCTCCCCCCAGCAGGCCCCTCCGCTGGGTTCAGCTTTTAGAATGTGAACTCCTGGGGGGATGGACGATGACGGGGTCTGACAGCCATTTCCAGCCATTGATCGAACAACGATACATAAGGAACGGTTTATGGTCGCCCGCGGTCATTTATAACAGCGATAATAAGATGGACGGCGAGCTGCGTCAGCGCAATAATACGGTTGGATAAACAAACATCGTGGCGGTAATTCCTTTGGTGCTGCGGGGTGTTTCTGAGTGGGGGGATTCACGTAACGCGGGTGTCATGTGTGGACCTCCGGACCACCTCCAGCGATGACTTCATGAACGGAACTTCAGCTGACATCGTCTCTTAAAGGGGGACTCCAGATTTGTATTTTTCAGTTGTGGACAGAATGGAAACGTATTGGATCACTTTTGAGGTTTTTATTGTTGACTTTGTTGCTTCTGCACTCCTAGACTTCCCTCTCCTGCTGGTTGGTGCTTCCGGATCCAGCGTTGAAAGTGATGACATCATAGGCGTGTCTCTCCTAAAGGGGAGGTGACTATTTAAAGGACCTGTCCAGTACCTGAGCATGACTTCCCCCTTGTCTGTGTCCCCTTCTTGTGAGGTCGGTCTCAGCCTGTGTCTGGCATAGATTGTCTTCCTGTACATCATCCTTGGCTCCCTGTCCTGACCTCTGGTCTGCATTCTGGTACCCCTTTGTCCTCACCGCGTTCCAGCCTGCTGCCATGGGGTCTGCAGTCCCGCTGCCTGGACTGGTCTTCATCCAGTGTGCTCCTCTATGGGGTCCGCAGTCCCGCTGCCTGGACTGGTCTTCATCCAGTGTGCTCCTCTATGGGGTCCGCAGTCCCGCTGCCTGGACTGGTCTTCATCCAGTGTGCTCCTCTATGGGGTCCGCAGTCCCGCTGCCTGGACTGGTCTTCATCCAGTGTGCTCATCTATGGGGTCCACAGTCCTCCTGCCTAGTCTGCTCTTTATCCAGTGTGCTCCTCTATGGGGTCCGCAGTCCTCCTGCCTGGTCTGCTCTTCATCCAGTATGCTCCTCTATGGGGTCCGCAGTCCTCCTGCCTGGTCTGCTCTTTATCCAGTGTGCTCCTCTATGGGGTCCGCAGTCCTCCTGCCTGGACTGGTCTTCATCCAATATGCTCCTCTATGGGGTCTGCAGTCCTCCTGCCTGGACTGGTCTTCATCCAGTGTGCTCCTCTATGGGGTCCGCAGTCCTCCTGCCTGGTCTGGTCTTCATCCAGTGTGCTCCTCTATGGGGTCTTCAGTCCTCCTGCCTGGACTGCTCTTAATCCAGTATGCTCCTCTATGGGGTCTGCAGTCCTCCTGCCTGGACTGGTCTTCATCCAGTGTGCTCCTCTATGGGGTCCGCAGTCCTCCTGCCTGGTCTGGTCTTCATCCAGTGTGCTCCTCTATGGGGTCCGCAGTCCTCCTGCCTGGTCTGGTCTTCATCCAGTGTGCTCCTCTATGGGGTCCGCAGTCCTCCTGCCTGGTCTGCTCTTCATCCAGTGTGCTTCTCTTTGGAGTCCGCAGTCCTCCTGCCTGGTCTGCTCTTCATCCAGTATGCTCCTCTATGGGGTCCGCAGTCCTCCTGCCTGGTCTGGTCTTCATCCAGTATGCTCCTCTATGGGGTCCGCAGTCCTCCTGCCTGGTCTGGTCTTCATCCAGTATGCTCCTCTACAGGGTGCACAGTCCTCCTGCCTGGTCTGCTCTTCATCCAGTATGCTCCTCTATGGGGTCTGCAGTCCTCCTGCCTGGTCTGGTCTGCTCCTCATCCAGTGTGCTCCTCTATGGGGTCCGCAGTCCTCCTGCCTGGTCTGGTCTGCTCTTCATCCAGTATGCTCCTCTATGGGGTCTGCAGTCCTCCTGCCTGGTCTGGTCTTCATCCAGTATGCTCCTCTATGGGGTCCGCAGTCCTCCTGCCTGGTCTGCTCTTCATCCAGTGTGCTCCTCTATGGGGTCCCCAGTCCTTCTATCTGTCTGGTCCGGTTGTTGTCAGTTGTAGTTTCTCCTCCCCTCTGTTGGTGGCGCTGTATAGCTGAGGGAATGGAGGATGAGAGGAACTTTGTTTCTCTGAAGCCCCCGTAGGTGTCAGCGGGGTAACAGCGGTCTGATGACCTCAGCGGCCATCTTTGGTGAGGCAATGCTGATAAATAGCCCCGCCCCACTGCAGTTGGCACACATTAGCAGAGAATTCACGAAAACTGCCACTCAACCCAGCAAAATCATACGTACCACAAACTCCAATCCACTGCTTGTATCTGGACTGAGGGCTCTGGAGAGGAGTACAGAGCTATGGACAGCTCCCTGCTAGTCCCACCCACCAGCCACGATCTGCCTGCTTTGCATAGAGAAGCACAGAGACCCAGTGTAATGAAAATGGAAAGGTTTTATTTGAAAATTCCGTGAGCAGGTCGATGAGGGAGGAACGAGGGAAGGCAAATTACAAGAAAAATACTTTCCAGCTTTAAAAATCTGGTTATTTATATTTAATATCCTTTAATTTTTGTCATTTTATGTCAATGTTTATCAATTATGAGGGGGCGGGGTCTGGTGATCGATACGTCGGAGCCTCGGGTGCAAATAAAATGTAGCCGCCAACGGCGATCACATCTCTGCGCTGTCCCCGCTGCCTTCCAGTACGGGTTATTGACAAACAAACGATCGCAGCATTTCATTTGTATGTCGATCGATATCGGATCAATAACGCACGCCGCCTCTTCTAGTCCTGACTTCCCATATCCGGGACTGGGGAGCGCGGGAGAGATCGTTTCCGGTTCCCATATCCGGGACTGGGGAGAGCAGGAGAGATCGTTTCTGGTTCTCATATCCGGGACTGGGGAGCGCGGGAGAGATCGTTTCTGGTTCCCATATCCTGGACTGGGGAGCGCAGGAGAGATCGTTTCTGGTTCCCATATCCTGGACTGGGGAGCGCAGGAGAGATCGTTTCTGGTTCCCATATCCGGGACTGGGGAGCGCGGGAGAGATCATTTCCGGTTCCCATATCCGGGACTGGGGAGCACGGGAGAGATCATTTCCGGTTCCCATATCCGGGACTGGGGAGCGCAGGAGAGATCGTTTCTGGTTCCCATATCCTGGACTGGGGAGCGCAGGAGAGATCGTTTCTGGTTCCCATATCAGGGACTGGGGAGCGCAGGAGAGATCCTTTCTGGTTCCCATATCAGGGACTGGGGAGCGCAGGAGAGATCCTTTCCGGTTCCCATATCCGGGACTGGGGAGCGCGGGAGAGATCGTTTCTGGTTCCTATATCCGGGACTGGGGAGCGCGGGAGAGATCCTTTCTGGTTCCCATATCCGGGACTGGGGACCGCGGGAGAGATCGTTTCTGGTTCCCATATCCGGGACTGGGGAGCGCGGGAGAGATCGTTTCTGGTTCCCATATCCGGGATTGGGGAGCGCGGGAGAGATCGTTTCTGGTTCCCATATCCGGGACTGGGGAGCGCGGGAGAGATCCTTTCCGGTTCCCATATCCGGGACTGGGGAGCGCAGGAGAGATCGTTTCTGGTGCCCATATCCGGGACTGGGGAGTGCAGGAGAGATCGTTTCTGGTGCCCATATCAAGGACTGGGGAGCGCAGGAGAGATCCTTTCTGGTTCCCATATCCGGGACTGGGGAGCGCAGGAGAGATCCTTTCTGGTTCCCATATCCGGGACTGGGGAGCGCGGGAGAGATCCTTTCTGGTTCCCATATCCGGGACTGGGGAGCGCAGGAGAGATCGTTTCTGGTTCCCATATCCGGGACTGGGGAGCGCGGGAGAGATCCTTTCCGGTTCCCATATCCGGGACTGGGGAGCGCGGGAGAGATCCTTTCTGGTGCCCATATCAAGGACTGGGGAGCGCGGGAGAGATCCTTTCTGGTTTCCATATCAAGGACTGGGGAGCGCGGGAGAGATCGTTTCTGGTTCCCATATCCGGGACTGGGGAGATCGTTTCTGGTGTCCATATCCGGGACTGGGGAGCGCGGGAGAGATCCTTTCTGGTTCCCATATCCGGGACTGGGGAGCGCGGGAGAGATCGTTTCTGGTTCCCATATCCAGGACTGGGGAGCGCGGGAGAGATCGTTTCTGGTTCCCATATCCGGGACTGGGGAGCGCGGGAGAGATCGTTTCCGGTTCCCATATCCGGGACTGGGGAGATCGTTTCTGGTGTCCATATCCGGGACTGGGGAGCGCGGGAGAGATCGTTTCTGGTTCCCATATCCGGGACTGGGGAGATCGTTTCTGGTTCCCATATCCGGGACTGGGGAGCGCGGGAGAGATCGTTTCTGGTTCCCATATCCGGGACTGGGGAGCGCGGGAGAGATCGTTTCTGGTTCCCATATCCGGGACTGGGGAGCGCAGGAGAGATCGTTTCTGGTTCCCATATCCAGGACTGGGGAGCGCAGGAGAGATCGTTTCTGGTTCCCATATCCGGGACTGGGGAGCGCGGGAGAGATCCTTTCCGGTGCCCATATCCGGGATTGGGGAGCGCAGGAGAGATCCTTTCTGGTGCCCATATCAAGGACTGGGGAGCGCGGGAGAGATCGTTTCTGGTTCCCATATCCGGGACTGGGGAGATCGTTTCTGGTGTCCATATCCGGGACTGGGGAGCGCGGGAGAGATCGTTTCCGGTTCCCATATCCGGGACTGGGGAGCGCGGGAGAGATCCTTTCTGGTTCCCATATCCGGGACTGGGGAGCGCGGGAGAGATCGTTTTCGGTTCCCATATCAGGGACTGGGGAGCGCGGGAGAGATCCTTTCTGGTTCCCATATCCGGGACTGGGGAGCGCGGGAGAGATCGTTTCCGGTTCCCATATCAGGGACTGGGGAGCGCGGGAGAGATCATTTCTGGTTCCCATATCCAGGACTGGGGAGCGCGGGAGAGATCGTTTCCGGTGCCCATATCCGGGACTGGGGAGCGCGGGAGAGATCCTTTCTGGTTCCCATATCCGGGACTGGGGAGCGCAGGAGAGATCCTTTCTGGTTCCCATATCCGGGACTGGGGAGCGCGGGAGAGATCCTTTCTGGTTCCCATATCCGGGACTGGGGAGCGCGGGAGAGATCGTTTCTGGTTCCCATATCCAGGACTGGGGAGCGCGGGAGAGATCCTTTCTGGTTCCCATATCCGGGACTGGGGAGATCGTTTCTGGTGTCCATATCCGGGACTGGGGAGCGCGGGAGAGATCGTTTCTGGTTCCCATATCCGGGACTGGGGAGATCGTTTCTGGTTCCCATATCCGGGACTGGGGAGCGCGGGAGAGATCGTTTCTGGTTCCCATATCCGGGACTGGGGAGCGCGGGAGAGATCGTTTCTGGTTCCCATATCCGGGACTGGGGAGCGCAGGAGAGATCGTTTCTGGTTCCCATATCCAGGACTGGGGAGCGCAGGAGAGATCGTTTCTGGTTCCCATATCCGGGACTGGGGAGCGCGGGAGAGATCCTTTCCGGTGCCCATATCCGGGATTGGGGAGCGCAGGAGAGATCCTTTCTGGTGCCCATATCAAGGACTGGGGAGCGCGGGAGAGATCGTTTCTGGTTCCCATATCCGGGACTGGGGAGATCGTTTCTGGTGTCCATATCCGGGACTGGGGAGCGCGGGAGAGATCGTTTCCGGTTCCCATATCCGGGACTGGGGAGCGCGGGAGAGATTGTTTCCGGTTCCCATATCCGGGACTGGGGAGCGCGGGAGAGATCCTTTCTGGTTCCCATATCCGGGACTGGGGAGCGCGGGAGAGATCGTTTTCGGTTCCCATATCAGGGACTGGGGAGCGCGGGAGAGATCCTTTCTGGTTCCCATATCCGGGACTGGGGAGCGCGGGAGAGATCGTTTCCGGTTCCCATATCAGGGACTGGGGAGCGCGGGAGAGATCATTTCTGGTTCCCATATCCAGGACTGGGGAGCGCGGGAGAGATCGTTTCCTGTTCCCATATCTGGGACTGGGGAGCGCGGGAGAGATCGTTTCCTGTTCCCATATCTGGGACTGGGGAGCGCGGGAGAGATCGTTTCCGGTGCCCATATCCGGGACTGGGGAGCGCGGGAGAGATCCTTTCTGGTTCCCATATCCGGGACTGGGGAGCGCAGGAGAGATCCTTTCTGGTTCCCATATCCGGGACCTGCTGCCGGTAACGATCAGCGCCTCGCTCTGATGAGAAACGTACACCGATCGATCGCTGCATGGCCGTGCTAACCATGTGAGGAATGATCCCGGGAGTCATCGATCGAACGCGAGGTGTAATATCAAAGATCCGGAGCAAGAAAAGCGATTTGCGCGGGTGATGTGTTCCGACAAACACTTTTAAAAAATGTTTAAAATGATTGTACACATTTTTATTTTTGTTTTTTTTATTTATTTCAATTATTGTACAAATTGGTATTTTTTATTTCTTTAAATGTATTTTTATGTATTTATTTGGTTTGTTTTTTTTGTTTAATTATTTAACAAATTGGTATTTTTGTTTGTTTTATCTTTTATTTATTTATATTTTTTATTTCTTATTTATTGATATATTTTATTTATTTTTATGTATTTCTAGATTTATTTTTAGCTATTGTATAAATTGTTTTGGTTTTTTTTTCCATTTCTGTTAGCTTTTTTTTATTTATATATAGATTTTTTTTTTATGTATTTTTGTTTAAATAGTTTTATTTCTTTTTCTGTATTCATTTATTTTTAAGAGCGGATATAGTGAATGCGGGGACGCCCCGCCCCGCCCCGCCGTATTATCCGGCTGAACTGAATCATCATTGGTGTCAGTGGGAGGAATATTGCCCCATCATTGGTGTCAGTGGGAGGAATAGTGACCCATCATTGGTGTCAGTGGGAGGAATAGCGCCCCATCATTGGTGTCAGTGGGAGGAATAGCGCCCCATCATTGGTGTCAGTGGGAGGAATAGTGCCCCATCATTGGTGTCAGTGGGAGGAATGGTGCCCCGTCATTGGTGTCAGTGGGAGGAATAGTGCCCCATCATTGGTGTCAGTGGGAGAAATAGTGCCTTATCATTGGTGTCAGTGGGAGGAATAGTGCCCCATCATTGGTGTCAGTGGGAGGAATAGTGCCCCATCATTGGTGTCAGTGGGAGGAATAGTCCCCCATCATTGGTGTCAGTGGGAGGAATAGTGCCCCGTCATTGGTGTCAGTGGGAGGAATAGTGCCCCGTCATTGGTGTCAGTGGGAGGAATAGTACCCGTCATTGGTGTCAGTGGGAGGAATAGTGCCCCGTCATTGGGGTCAGTGGGAGGAATAGTGCCCCATCATCGGTGTCAGTGGGAGGAATAGTGCCCCATCATCGGTGTCAGTGGGAGGAATAGTGCCCCATCATTGGTGTCAGTGGGAGGAATAGTGCCCCATCATTGGTGTCAGTGGGAGGAATAGTGCCCCATCATTGGTGTCAGTGGGAGGAATAGTGCCCCATCATTGGTGTCAGTGTGTGAGGAATTGTGCCCCATCATTGGTGTCAGTGGGAGGAATAGTGCCCCACCATTGGTGTCAGTGGGAGGAATAGTGTCCCATCATTGGTGTCAGTGGGAGGAATAGTGCCCCATCATTGGTGTCAGTGGGAGGAATAGTGCCCCATCATTGGTGTCAGTGGGAGGAATAGTGCCCCATCGTTGGTGTCAGTGGAAGGAATAGTCCCCCACCATTGGTGTCAGTGGGAGGAATAGTGCCCCATCATTGGTGTCTGTGGAGGAATAGTGCCCCATCATTGGTGTCAGTGGGAGGAATAGTGCCCCACCATTGGTGTCAGTGGGAGGAATAGTGCCCCATCATTGGTGTCTGTGGAGGAATAGTGCCCCATCATTGGTATCAGTGGGAGGAATAGTGCCCCATCATTTGTGTCAGTGGGAGGAATAGTGCCCCATCATTGGTGTCAGTGGGAGGAAAAGTGTCCCATCATTGGTGTCAGTGGAAGGGGGTGGAGCTCTGTAATAAAGAAACGTTTCTACTGCTGCTTATGCCGCCTGTGTCCTCGGCGTGTGCCGCATGTGATGTCCGTTGCCCCGCCCACCAGCACCTCTGTTTTTGCCCCTCCCCCCTTGATTTGAACGCTCAGCTGTCCGGGACAGACCTTCATTTCCTGGACTCCGCCCAGGACAAGGTCATGCCGGGACAGCTGCTGGAAATTCGTGAGCGTCCCGGGCAAATCAGGACCGTCGGCAGCCGAGGATGTCCCTCAGGATTACTGCACACGAGTGGCAGAGGGGCTCCTCGCTGGCATTTCTACCGCCGGAAGTTCAATCCGAAACCCGGGGCATTTACTCCCCCCCCCTCCCCCCCTTGGGGGGAATAGTGCCCTATTCTATTCCATTTTGTTCTAGTCTATTCTTTTTTTTGTTGTTTATTTTCTATTCTATTCCTTTATTTACTATTCTGTTCCATACTTTTTTTATTCTACTTTGTTCTATTCTATTCTATTCATTTTCGAATGTTACCTTGCGGTTGGCAGGTTGGGGGGGGGGGTAAAACCACGGCTCAACCACCTGTTGGTCCCGCCCATTTTAACAGTTTAATCCCCTTGTAATGCTGTTACATTGTATCAATATTTGTTACTTTCTCTCGGACGATACCATGGAGCTCACAGAAGGAGGGGGGGGGGGGGGGGGGTGTTCAGTGCGCCTGCTTATTTTCCCCTCCTTTTCTGCTGAGCCAATTCAAATATTTCAGCCTGAGCCGGCGAGTCCTCCGGGGTGTTCTCAAATGTCCGTGAAAGCTCCCGGCGTTCGGCGGCAGAACAATCGCAGGCATTAATCAGCCAGAAAATGGGCTCTAATTGCGGCGGGAATCGAAGCAGAACATCGAATTTTTCATTTCAGGGAAATATTTCCTTCTTCCATTCCTTACATTTCGGGAGGATTTGGGACTTATCATTCCGGGGTTTTCCGGCGACTCCCTTGTTTTTTTTTACCGACACTGAAAAAATAAACGTCGCTCTTATTGTCGGCTCCTCGATCCCGCCGTTTATAGAGGTCGGAATTTTTTCGCTCGCTCTCTCCTTTTCCGTCGCGCCAAGATAAACGGAGGATAAATCGCGCTTCTCGTTCAGGCGCGGGGCGCTTTCTGGTAAAGGGGGGAGGCCGAGGCCAAATACGCCGGATTATTGCATATATTTTTTTTTTTTCCTTGATTTGTTTCTCATGTTTATTTTTTTTTTCTTTTTTCCCTTTTTTAATTTTTTTTTCTTGATTCGTTTCTCATGTTTTATTTTTTAATTTTTTTTCCTTGATTCGTTTCTCATGTTTATTTTTTTATTTTATTTTTTAAAAATTTTTTTCCTTGATTCGTTCCTCATGTTTTTTTTTTTATGTTATTTTTTTTTTTCCTTGATTCGTGTCTCATGTTTATTTTTTTTTTCTTTTTTCCCTTTTTTAATTTTTTTTTCTTGATTCGTTTCTCATGTTTTATTTTTTAATTTTTTTTCCTTGATTCGTTTCTCATGTTTATTTTTTTATTTTATTTTTTTAAATTTTTTTTCCTTGATTCGTGTCTCATGTTTTATTTTTTTATTTTTTTATTTTTTTTCCTTGATTCGTTTCTCTTTTTTTTTTTTTTTTTTTTTTATTCATTTACATTTTTTTTCCTTGATTCGTTTCTCATGTTTATTTTTTTATTTTATTTATTTAAAATTTTTTTCCTTGATTCGTTTCTCATGTTTATTTTTATATTTAATTTTTTTTATTTTTATTCCTTGATTCGTTTCTCATGTTTATTTTTTTATTTTATTTATTTTTATTTGTTTTCCTCGATTCATTTCTCATGTTTATTTTTTTATTTTGTTTTTTAAATTTTTTTTTCCTCAATTCGTTTCTCATGTTTATTTATTTATTTATTTATTTTTATTTTTTTTTCCTTGATTCAATTCTCATGTTTATTTTTTTATTTTATTTTTTTTATTTTTTTTCCTTGATTTGTTTCTCATGTTTATTTTTTTATTTTATTTATTTTTATTTTTTTTCCCTCAATTCGTTTCTCATGTTTATTTTTTTAATTTTTTTATTTTTTTTCCTTGGTTCGTTTCTCGTGTTTATTTTTTTTTTCTTTTTATTGGATTTGACGTTGAAATAGAATCTTTATGCAATTAATGGAGGAGTCTGCAGTGCGCAAAATACTTATTACAAAAAAAAACACATTCATTTTGAGGACGCATTTTGGCACACGTAATGCACGTGCGACTGTTGTAGTCATGGCCGAAAATCTTGCCCCTCCCCTTTTCTGACCGATAACGCACCGCTTCACCCAGAAAATCGCTGCGATGACAAATGTTTCGGCGTTCACGTGAAAACGCATAGGTGTGAACCTGAGACTAATGCAGGCCATACACGGGTCGAATTCTGAACGATTTTTCGTCTGAAAATCGAAAACGTCGTTCGCTCGGTGATCTGACGGCGCCATCAATGATTTGGAAAATCGCCGACCGCCTCATAAAGTTTACCCCCGTATAAAAGGCGAATCTTCTGTTCCTTCCAGGTCACGGCTCGGAAAAACGATCGTACGATTTGACCGCCATTGAGTCGAAAATCGGTCGTTTTTCACAAATTTTGATGCTCCTGCTGCCATCTCTGGCCCCTCTGTCCAGGACGCCACGTATTGTGTTCTCGGAGACACCAACACACATCACCGTTTTTTTATAGGACGTTTACAAGGGAAAGGACTTTAATAAATGTTTTTTTTTCTATTGGATTCCTCCACCTGAGGCTTCGCTCAGCATTGCGCAGATTTAATAGAGCCGGGAATATGGAGATGAATTTCAGTGAAAGGAACTCGGGGGGGGGGGGGGAGGGGCTTTTCTTCCTACATCAGGTAGACCGTAGTCAGTAATGAGTTGCTTCGTAGCTAACAGGCGCTAAGCGTAAATACGGCGGACACTTGTTACACTTTAATGATTTCATGTGGCAGTGTTGCATATTTATGAGCAGGCCATGAAAAATTGAGCAAAATAAAAAAAATTACCTGTCTGATGAAAGAGATCGATATAAAAGTGACAGAAACATATACCTGGAAACTACAGGCCAGTCAGTCTAACATCGATAGTATGTAAACTATCGGAGGGGATGATAGGAGGCTATATCCAGGGACGGAATGGTGTCATTAGTAGGTATCAGCATAGATTCATGAAAGATCGTTCTTTCCCTCTTATCAGAGGGGATGATAAGAGGCTATATCCAGGGACTGAATATTATCATTAGTAGTGATCAGCAGAGATTCATGAAAGATCGTTCACAGACCAATACGTCAACATTCTATGAGGAAGTGAGCTGGATAAAGATAAAAAAGCAATGTTGAATTAAAAACTGAGGAAAATTTAAAAAATTCCCTGACTGAGAAAGAAATTGATATAAAAGGTGCAGAAACATAAACCTGGAAACTACAGGCCAGTCAGCCTAAC
Organism: Staurois parvus; assembly: GCF_062004578.1. Lineage (NCBI taxonomy): Eukaryota > Metazoa > Chordata > Amphibia > Anura > Ranidae > Staurois > Staurois parvus. The sequence goes on along the minus strand of NW_028319584.1, from coordinate 84,220 downwards.
ATCGATAGTATGTAAACTATCAGAGGGGATGATAAGAGGCTATATCCAGGGACTGAATAGTATCATTAGTAGTTATCAGCATAGATTCATGAAAGATCATTCTTGCTAGACCAGTCCGTCAACATTCAGTGAGGAAGTGCGCTGGATAAAGGAGCAGGACATATGCTGAAAGAAAAATTGTGTAAAATGAAAAAAAACACCTGTCCGAGAAAGAAATTGATATAAAAGTGGCAGAAACATATACCTGGAAACTACAGGCCAGTCAGCCTAACATCGATAGTATGTAAACTATCAGAGGGGATGATAAGAGGCTGTATCCAGGGACTGAATAGTATCATTAGTAGTTATCAGCATAGATTCATGAAAGATCGTTCTTCACAGACCAGTCGGTCAACATTCTATGAGGAAGTGAGCTGGATAAAGGTGCAGGACATATGCTGAAAGAAAAATTGTGTAAAATAAAAAAAATGAGCTGTCCAAAAAAGAAACTGATAAAAAAGGTGCAGAGACATATACCTGGAAACTACAGGCCAGTCAGTCTAACATCGATAGTATGTAAACTATCGGAGGGGAGGATAAGAGGCTATATAATAGTATCATTAGTCAGTGGGAGGAATAGTGCCCCATCATTGGTGTCAGTGGGAGGAATAGTGCCCCATCATTGGTGTCAGTGGGAGGAATAGTGCCCCATCATTGGTGTCAGTGGGAGGAATAGTGCCCCATCATTGGTCTATCAGCATAGATTCATGAAAGATCGTTCTTGCCGGACCAGTCTGTCAACATTCAGTGAGGAAGTGAGCTGTCATCTGGATAAAGGAGCAGGCCATATGTTGAAAGAAAAATTGTGTAAAATGAAAAAATTACCTGTCCGAGAAAGAAATTGATATAAAAGTGGCAGAAACATAAACCTGGAAACTACAGGCCAGTCAGCCTAACATCGATAGTATGTAAACTATCAGAGGGGATGATAAGTGGCTATATCCAGGGACTGAATAGTATCATTAGTAGTGATCAGCATAGATTCATGAAAGATCGTTCTTGCCAGATCAGTCTGTCAACGTTCTATGAGAAAGTGAGCTGGATAAAGGTGCAGGACACATGCTGAAAGAAAAATTGTGTAAAAAAAAAAAAAATGAGCTGTCCAAAAAAGAAACTGATATAAAAGTGGCAAAAACATATACCTGGATACTACAGGCCAGTCAGTCAAACATCGATAGTATGTAAACTGTCAAAGGGGATAAGGGAGTGTGTTTGTAGACATTTTGTCCCATCCAGCCAAACATGTTGGATGAGAAGACCTGGCTCACATTGGTGTTTCATTGGTTTTCAGTAGAGTGGAGGTCAGGGAACTCAAGTTCCTACACACCAAACTGGTCAAACCATGTCTTCGGAGCTGGCTTTGTACGGGGGGCACAGTCGTGGAACAAAAGTCTCAACAAGATTTTCGAGTGTGTAGACATATTGGCCCATCCAGCCAAACATGTTGGATAAGGAGACCTGGCTCACAACTGGCATTCCATCGATGTTCAGTTGGATTGCGGTCAGGGCTCTGCACAGGACACTCAGGTTCCTCCACACCAAACTGGTCAAGCCATGTCTTTTCGGAGCTGGCTTTGTCCACACGGGGGCACAGTCATGGTGGAGCAAAAGTCTCAACAAGATTTTCGAGTGTGTTTGTAGACATTTTGGCCCATCCAGCCAAAGAGTCAGGTATTGATGTTGGATGAGGAGACCTGGCTCACAACTGGCATTCCATCGGTGTTCAGTAGGGTGGAGGTTAGGGAACTCCAGTTCCTCCACACTAAACTGGTGAAGCCATGTCTTTTCGGAGCTGGCTTTGTCTGCACGGGGGTACAGTCGTGGAACAAAAGTCTCAACAAGATTTTCGAGTGTGTTTGTAGACATTTTGGCCCATCCAGCCAAACATGTTGGATGAGGAGACTTGGCTCACAACTGGCATTCCATCGGTGTTCAGTAGGGTTGAGGCCAGGGATCTGCACCGGACACTCAAGTTCCTCCACATCAAACCATGTCTTTTCGGAGCTGGCTTTGTCTGCACAAGTCATGGTGGAGCAAAAGTCTCAACAATATTTTCGAGTCTGTAGACATTTTGTCCCATCCAGCCAAACATGTTGGATGAGAAGACCTGGCTCACATTGGTATTCCATTGGTTTTCAGTAGGGTGGAGGTCAGGGAACTCAAGTTCCTCCACACCAAAATGGTCAAACCATGTATTTTCGGAGCTGGCTTTGACTGCATGGGGGCACAGTCGTGGAACAAAAGTCTCAACAAGATTTTCGAGTGTGTAGACATATTGGCCCATCCAGCCAAACATGTTGGATGAGGAGACTTGGCTCACAACTGGCATTCCATCGGTGTTCAGTAGGGTTGAGGCCAGGGATCTGCACCGGACACTCAAGTTCCTCCACATCAAACCATGTCTTTTCGGAGCTGGCTTTGTCTGCACAAGTCATGGTGGAGTAAAAGTCTCAACAATATTTTCGAGTCTGTAGACATTTTGTCCCATCCAGCCAAACATGTTGGATGAGGAGACCTGACTCACATTGGTGTTCCATTGGTTTTCAGTAGGGTTGAGGCCAGGGATCTGCACTGGACACTCAAGTTCCTCCACACCAAAGTGGTCACACCGTGTTTTTATGGAGCTGGCTTTGTCTGCACAGCGGCACAGTCATGGTGGAGCAAAAGTCTCAAGATTTTCGAGTGTGTTTGTAGACATTTTGGCCCATCCAGCTAAACATGTTGGATGAGGAGACCTGGCTCCATCGGTGTTCAGTAGAGTGGAGGTCAGGGAACTCAAGTTCCTCCACACCAAACTGGTCAAGCCATATCTTTTCGAAGCTGGCTTTGTCTACACGGGGGTACAGTCATGGTGGAACAGAAAAGGGTCTTCACCAAACGGTCTACGATGTCTTTGTATGTTCTTGATGTTACGCACCTGACTTTGGAATGAGATGTCCAAGCCCATGTAGGTGTGGGTGGTCAGGTGTCCACAGACCTGGGATCTTGTAGTGTAGAGCAGGAATCTCCAAACTTTTCAAAGCACCGCCGTCCTTTAGACTTTCGGGGGGTCTGGACTGTGGCCAATGGTAGTAGAAAATGCCCCGGCATCAGTAGAAGAAAATAAAAATGCCAGACTTGGTGATCGGTAGGAATAAAAAAAAATGACATAGCACCTGTGGTCAGTAGAAGGAGGCAAAGAGCCCCATCGTTGGTATGAGTGAGAGGAATGATGACCCTTAGTTGGTGTCAGTAGGAGAAATAATGCCTCATTGTTGGTGTCAGTAAATTAAAATAGTGGCTCGTTATTGGCATTAGTGGTTGAAATAGTGTCCCGTCATTGGTGTCAGTTGAAGGAATAATGCCCGATCGTTGGTACTAGTGGGAGGAATTTTCCCCCATTGTTGGTGTCAGTGGGAGAAGTAGTGCCCCTTCATTGGTGTCATTGGAAGGAAAAATGTCCCATTGTTGGTATCAGTGGGAGGAATAGTGCCCCATCATTGGTGTCAGTGGGAGGAATAGTGCTCCATCATTGGTGTCAGTGGGAGGAATAGTGTCCCATCATTGGTGTCAGTGGGAGGAATAGTGTCCCATCATTGGTGTCAGTGGGAGGAATAGTGCCACATCATTGGTATCAGTGGGAGAAATAGAGCCCCATCGTTGGTGTCAGTGGAAGGAATGGTGCCCCATCGTTGGTGTCAGTGGAAGGAATGGTGCCCCATCATTGGTATCAGTGGGAGGAATAACGCCCCATCATTGGTGTCAGTGGAGGGAATAGTGCCCCATCATTGGTGTCAGTGGGAGGAATAGTGCCCTATCATTGGTGTCAGTGGAGGGAATAGTGCCCCATCATTGGTGTCAGTGGAGGGAATAGTGCCCCATCATTGGTGTCAGTGGGAGGAATAACGCCCCATCATTGGTATCAGTGGCAGGAATAACACCCCATCATTGGTATCAGTAGGAGGAATAGTACCCCATCATTGGTGTCAGTGGGAGGAATAGTGCCCCATCATTGGTGTCAGTGGGAGGAATAACGCCCCATCATTGGTATCAGTGGCAGGAATAACACCCCATCATTGGTATCAGTAGGAGGAATAGTACCCCATCATTGGTGTCAGTGGGAGGAATAGTGCCCCATCATTGGTGTCAGTGGGAGGAATAGTGCCCCATCATTGGTGTCAGTGGGAGGAATAGTGCCCCATCATTGGTGTCAGTGGAGGGAATAGTGTCCCATCATTGGTATCAGTGGGAGGAATAGTGCCCCATCATTGGTGTCAGTGGGAGGAATAGTGCCCCATCATTGGTGTCAGTGGGAGGAATAGTGCCCCATCATTGGTGTCAGTGGGAGGAATCGTGCCCCATCATTGGTGTCAGTGGGAGGAATAGTGCCCCATCATTGGTGTCAGCGGGAGGAATAGTGTCCCATCATTGGTGTCAGCGGGAGGAATAGTGCCCCATCATTGGTGTCAGCGGGAGGAATAGTGCCCCATCATTGGTGTCAGCGGGAGGAATAGTGCCCCATCATTGGTATCAGTGGCAGGAATATTGCCTCATCATTGGTGTCAGTGGGAGGAATAGTGCCCCATCGTTGGTGTCAGTGGGAGGAATAGTGCCCCATTGTTGGTGTCAGTAGAAGGAATGATGCCCATCATTGGTGTCAGTGGGAGGAATAGTGCCCCGTCATTGGTGTCAGTGGGAGGAATAGTGCCCCATCATTGGTGTCACTGGGAGGAAAAGTGCCTCAAATACCGGATAAAGACTAGTCTGTCGACCACTGAGATAAATCGATCGATCAAGCCAGTTGTTTAGAAGACAATCCAAGCTCAAGCTGCCTGGCCACGACCCCCTCCTCAGCGCGGTGTCAGTAAAAGTTTGTCAACGTCTCTCGGTTTTGTGTGTGAAGTTTGTACATCTGGAGAGCAGCTGCCTCGGTTGTGGTCCACATGGAGCCTCGTAAAGTCTCTCACACGGCTCACTCGTCTTTTTATGTCCGTAATTATGATATGTGACAACGGCACAACATCCCCTCCCCCACCGCACCATCTGTGCCTTGCCGAAAAACGGTCTATTTCTGGACAAGTCTTCCACCAATCGGCATCACGTTGTATCAGAGGAGACATGACCGCCATTGATCACAACGAGCGGGGGAGGGGAGGGGGGGTGTTGTCGGCAAACATTGATAATAACATATAAAGACGTCATTAGGAGAGATCAGAACGATTTCCATATTCTGTTGTCAAAGCTGATTTTACTCGTCTGTTGATTGGAAGGTTGGGGGAGGGGTTAGTTCGCCCAATCAAAAGGGTGAAAATGATGATTTGAACCCCGGCAGATTGTGTACGTTCGCCCACTTACACAGAAACGCAGGGTTCAGGGGCGGACTGACAACTCATGGGGCCCCTGTGTCCTCACCCACACTCAAACCACATCCAAAAAAGCCTATGAAAGGTACCAGGGGCATCTCATGGGGCCCCCTACCGACCCTGGGCCCTCGGTGGAGTGTCCCCGATTGCCCAAATGGTCAAGTCCGCCCCTGGAACGGTCTATCATTTTTATCAGAGGTGTATTGTAAATGATAGAGACAGAATATCGACCAAAAATCCAGAAGAAACTCGATACAAATCTTCTAAATCGAGTTGCAGTTCAGCGAGTAAGATAAGTATTTGATCCCCTTCCAGCCAACAATGATTCTGGCTCCCACAGGCCGGCTATGGACTCGTGTGGTACACAGATCAGTCCTGTCCATGTAAAAAGGTTCTCCTAAAGATGCCTGTCCTCAGAATCTCTTTCTTCCATCCAAACCTCCCCACCACCACCATGGGCAAGACCAAAGAGCTGTCCAAGGACATCAGGGACAAGACTGTAGACCTGCACAAGGCTGGAATGGCCTACAAGACCAAAGAGCTGTCCAAGGACATCATGGAGAAGACTGTAGACCTGCACAAGGCTGGAATGGCCTACAAGACCAAAGAGCTGTCCAAGGACGTCAGGGACAAGACTGTAGACCTGCACAAGGCTGGAATGGCCTACAAGACCAAAGAGCTGTCCAAGGACGTCAGGGACAAGACTGTAGACCTACACAAGGCTGGAATGGCCTACAAGACCAAAGAGCTGTCCAAGGACGTCAGGAACAAGACTGTAGACCTACACAAGGCTGGAATGGCCTACAAGACCAAAGAGCTGTCCAAGGACGTCAGGGACAAGACTGTAAACCTACACAAGGCTGGAATGGCCTACAAGACCAAAGAGCTGTCCAAGGACGTCAGGGACAAGACTATAGACCTGCACAAGGCTAGAATGGCCTACATGACCAAAGAGCTGTCCAAGGACGTCAGGGAGAAGACTGTAGACCTGCACAAGGCTGGAATGGCCTACAAGACCAAAGAGCTGTCCAAGGACGTCAGGGACAAGACTGTAGACCTGCACAAGGCTGGAATGGCCTACAAGACCAAAGAGCTGTCCAAGGACGTCAGGGACAAGATGGTAGACCTGCACAAGGCTGGAATGGCCTACAAGACCATCAGCAAGAAGCTTGGTGAGAAGGAGACAACTGTTGAATGGATTATTCACAAATGGGAGAAATACAAAATAACCATCAATCGTCCTCGGTCTGGAGCTCCATGCAAGATTTCTCCTCATGGGGGTAAGGATGATCATAAGAAAAGTGAGGGATCAGCCCAGAACTACAAGGGAGGAACTTGTGAAGGATCTCAAGGCAGTTGGGACCACAGCCAACAAACAAACCATTGGTAACACAATGCACCACCATGGATTATAATTCTGCAGTTCCCGCAAGATCCAACCTCCTCAAGAACGCACTTGTCCAGGCCCGTCTGGAGTTTGCCAATAAAAATCTAAATGGTTCCGAGAAGGATTGGGAGAAAGTGCTGGGGTCAGATGGGACCAAAATTGAGCTCTTTGGCATTAACTCGACTGGAGGAAGAAAAATGCTGACTTTGACCCTAAGAACACCATCCCTAGTCGAGCACGGAGGGGGAAACATTCTGCTTTGTGGCTGTTTCACTGCTAAAGGTACAGGCCGACTTTGCCGTATTGAGGGGACAATGGACGGGACCATGTATTGTAAAATCTTGGATGAGAACCTTCTTCCCTCAGCCAGAACACTGAAGATGGGTCATGGATGGGTCTCCCAGCGTGACAATGACCCAAAACATCCCACCAAGGCAACAAAGGAGTGGCTTCAGAAGACTCACATTAAGGTCCTGGAGTGGCCTAGCCAGTCTCCAGACCTTCGTCCTATAGAAAATGTATGGAGGGAGCTGAAACTTCGAGTTGCCAAACGTCAGCCACCAAACCTTAAGGATCTAGAGAAGATCTGTAAAGAAGATTGGACCAAAATGCCTCCTGAGATGTCTGCAAACCTGGGAACCAACTACAAGAAACGTCTCACCTCTGTGCTCACCAACATGGGTTCCTCCACCAACTACAAGGAACGTCTCACCTCTGTGCTCGCCAACAAGGGTTCCTCCACCAACTACAAGAAACGTCTCACCTCTGTGCTCGCCAACAAGGGTTCCTCCACCAACTACAAGAAACGTCTCATCTCTGTGCTCACCAACAAGGGTTCCTCCACCAACTACAAGGAACGTCTCACCTCTGTGCTCGCCAACAAGGGTTCCTCCACCAACTACAAGAAACGTCTCACCTCTGTGCTCACCAACAAGGGTTCCTCCACCAACTACAAGGAATGTCTCACCTCTGTGCTCTCCAACAAGGGTTCCTCCACCAACTACAAGGAATGTCTCACCTCTGTGCTCTCCAACAAGGGTTCCTCCACCAACTACAAGAAACGTCTCACCTCTGTGCTCACCAACAAGGGTTCCTCCACCAACTACAAGGAACGTCTCACCTCTATGCTCGCCAACAAGGGTTCCTCCACCAACTACAAGGAACGTCTCACCTCTGTGCTCGCCAACAAGGGTTCCTCCACCAACTACAAGAAACGTCTCATCTCTGTGCTCGCCAACAAGGGTTCCTCAACCAACTACAAGGAATGTCTCATCTCTGTGTTCTCCAACAAGGGTTCCTCCACCAACTACAGGAAACATCTGACCTCTGTGCTCACCAACAAGGGTTCCTCCACCAACTACAAGGAATGTCTCACCTCTGTGCTCTCCAACAAGGGTTCCTCCACCAACTACAAGAAACGTCTCACCTCTGTGCTCTCCAACAAGGGTTCCTCCACCAACTACAAGAAACGTCTCACCTCTGTGCTCACCAACAAGGGTTCCTCCACCAACTACAAGGAACGTCTGACCTCTGTGCTCACCAACAAGGGTTCCTCCACCAACTACAAGAAACGTCTCACCTCTGTGCTGAGGACACTGTGATGGGGACACTGTGATGGGGAACCTGATGTATGGGGACACTGTGATGGGGAACCTGATGTATGGGGATACTGTGATGGGGAACCTGATGTATGGGGGCACTGTGATGGGGAACCTGATGTATGGGGGCACTGCGATGGGGACACCTAATGTATGGGGGCACTGCGATGGGGACACCTAATGTATGGGGGCACTGCGATGGGGACACCTGATGTATGGGGGCACTGCGATGGGGACACCTGATGTATGGGGGCACTGCGATGGGGAACCTGATGTATGGGGGCGCTGCGATGGGGAACCTGATGTATGGGGACGCTGCGATGGGGACACCTGATGTATAGGGGCACTGTGATGGGGACACCTGATGTATGGGGGCGCTGCGATGGGGACACCTGATGTATGGGGATGCTGCGATGGGGACACCTGATGTATGGGGGCACTGTGATGGGGAACCTGATGTATGGGGGCACTGTGATGGGGAACCTGATGTATGGGGACACTGTAATGGGGAACCTGATGTATGGGGGCACTGTGATGGGGACACCTGATGTATGGGGACACTGTGATGGGGACCCCTGATGTATGGGGACACTGTGATGGGGACACCTGATGTATGAGGGCACTGTGATGGGGACACCTGATGTATGAGGGCACTGTGATGGGGACACCTGATGTATGAGGGCACTGCGATGGGGACACCTGATGTATGGGGGCACTGTGATGGGGAACCTGATGTATGGGGGCACTGTGATGGGGAACCTGATGTATGGGGACACTGTAATGGGGAACCTGATGTATGGGGGCACTGTGATGGGGACACCTGATGTATGGGGACACTGTGATGGGGACCCCTGATGTATGGGGACACTGTGATGGGGACACCTGATGTATGAGGGCACTGTGATGGGGACACCTGATGTATGAGGGCACTGTGATGGGGACACCTGATGTATGGGGACACTGTGATAGTATGCAGGCTGCTCGGGCTAATAGAACGGCACTGCGGAGCCAAAACAAGGTCACCCAAAGTCCTGAGAGAAGATCTGACCCCCCCCCCCCGATAGAGTAGTGGGCGGGGCTAATAGGGGTGTGGCAGCACGGGGCTGGAATCTACATAAAGGTTGTCACGTGCGCTAAAATAATTGTCAACTGTAAAGTTTATGGAGCCAATAATAGAGAAGAATCAAATGCCCCGGCCTTGGTGTGGGGGAAATGCCCCTGTGTTGGTGGTGTCACTGCAAGGATAAAATGCCCCTGTGTTGGTGGTGTCATTGGAAGGGTGAAATGCCCCTGTGTTGGTGGTGTCACTGCAAGGATAAAATGCCCCTGTGCTGGTGGTGTCATTGGAAGGGTGAAACGTCCGACAGATGAGTATAGCGGACTTCACCAGGTATGGAAACGTTATCAGCTGGCAGGATGGGCTGGGGGGGGGGGAGGGGGGGATAGATTTTGCCTGGAGTTCGGCTTTTAGAGCGACTTGTCCAAAGGGTGACAAAGCTGCAAATGAAACAGCAAAGTTCCCGGAGGGATCGTCTGCTGCGCGGCTCAGTCTACATTCCGGTATTTCATCTTTTTTGTATCCATTTCTTCATCCATATTTTATCCGTTTTTCATCCTTTTACGTACGTTGGTTTACATCTGTTTTTAGATCAATTTATATACGTTTTTTCATCCATATTTCATCCAATTACATGTTTTTTTATCCACTTTTCATCCTTTTACGTTGGTTTACATCTGTTTATCATCCCTTTAGATCAATTTATAGCCGTTTTTTCATCCGTTTACATCTGTTTTTACATCCATTTTTCATCTATTTACATACATTTTTTTTTCATCCAGTTTTTATCCTTTTACGTTGGTTTACATCTGTTTTTCATCCCTTTTAGATACATTTACATCTGTTTTTAGATCCGTTTACATACGTTTTTTCATCCATATCTCATCCAATTACATCCATTTTTCATCCTTTTACATTGGTTTACATCTGTTTTTCATCCCTTTAGATCCATTAACATCCTTTCTTCACCCATTTACATCCATTTACATCTTTTTCATCCGTTTACATCCATTTTTTCATCCATTTTTCATCCTTTTACATTGGTTTACATCTGTTTTTCATCCCTTTAGATCCATTTACATCAATTTTTACATCCGTTTACATCTGTTTTTCATCCTTTTACGTTGGTTTACATCTGTTTTTCATCCCTTTACATCCGTTTTTACATCCATTTACATCTGTTTTTCATCCCTTTAGATCCATTTGCATCCATTTTTACATCTGTTTACATCTGTTTTTTCATCCATATTTCATCCAATTACATGGTTTTTCATCCATTTTTTCATCCGTTTACATCCATTTTTCATCCTTTTACATTGCTTTACATCTGTTTATCATCCCTGTAGATCCATTTACATCCGTTTGCATCTGTTTTTTCATCCGTTTTTTCATCCATTTTTCATCCTTTTACGTTGGTTTACATCTGTTTTTCATCCCTTTAGATCCATTTACATCCTTTTTTCATCCATTTACATTCTTTTTCATCCATTTTTCATCCATTTACATCTGTTTTTCATCCCTTTAGATCCATTTATATCCGTTTTTACATTAGTTTGCATCCGTTTTTTCATCCGTTTACATCCATTTTGTCATCTATTTTCATCCGATTACATCCACTTTTGGTCCATTTTTTCATCCATTTTTTCATCCATTTTTCTTCCGTTTTTCATCCGTTTACATCCATTTTCATCCGTTTACATCCATTTACATCCATTTTTTCATCTATTTTCATCCGATTACATCCACTTTTCGTCCGATTACATCCACTTTTGGTCCATTGACATCCAATTTTTATCCGTTCTGTTTTAGGGTTTTCTTCCATTCAAAAAAACAGATATAAACAGATGTAAAAAGATGATCATCCGTTTACATCCGCTGGTCTACAGAAATACATGGGGGTCCGTTTTTCACCCGTAAACAGACAGATGAAAAACAGACCTACGGAACGCCCGGAGGAAAGGGGCCTTAGGGGGTGAAACGATGGGGGAGGACGCTGTGTGTGTGTGTGTGGGGGGGGAGGGCAGCTGGAATAGGGAAGTGACCCGGTTGTCCAATGGCGTGTGACTGGAGAAATGCCCGCCCCCTCCCCCCAGACTCCACCCACTGATCACACTCTGCATTGGCTGGGTGGAATGATGGAGGAATGTGCTGGAGAAGGAAGCCGGCGTGATTGAGGTTCGATAAATGACAGATCCCGCAGAAGTCGTTCTCTCAGCGTAGGAAATAATTGCTAAAAGGGATCTGATATTTACAAAAAAAAAAGAACGAATTCTTTGTGTTGTGTTTTTGGTGCCATTTTCCCCGATTTATATTCTGATTTTCCGGGTCACCTGATCCTGCCAATAATGTCACTTCATTACGGGGTTTATTGTTCTTTTCCAGCAATTTTTGGTGAATTCTTATAACCGTCATTTTATTGTTCGGGAATTTTGCTTTTCTTTTCGCAACATTTGTGTTTTTTTACAGAAAATACTTTTTTTTTCCTTTTTTTTCCTTTTGCAAAAGTTACATTGTAAATAAACGTTCTATTTCATATCAACGTTTTTATTTTCTTACATTTGTTGTCTGATGAAGGATGGGGATGAGTCGGACCCGTCATCCCCATCCTTCCCGTCTGATCGATGTTTAGAAACTGTTACCATGGCTCCCCTTACGGGGTCAGTCTGGTCCCCGGCTCCCCTTAGGGGGTCAGTCTGGTCCCCGGCTCCTCTTAGGGGGTCAGTCTGGTCCCCGGCTCTAGTTAGGGGGTCAGTCTGGTCCCCGGCTCCCCTTAGGGGGTCAGTCTGGTCCCCGGCTCCTCTTAGGGGGTCAGTCTGGTCCCCGGCTCCCGTTAGGGGGTCAGTCTGGTCCCCGGCTCCAGTTAGGGGGTCAGTCTGGTCCCCGGCTCCCGTTAGGGGGTCAGTCTTGTCCCCGGCTCCCCTTAGGGGGTCAGTTTGGTCTCCGGCTCCCGTTAGGGGGTCAGTCTGGTCCCCGGCTCCCCTCAGGGGGTCAGTCTGGTCACCGGCTCCCCTTAGGGAGTCAGTCTTGTCCCCGGCTCCCCTTAGGGGGTCAGTCTGGTCCTCGGCTCCCATTAGGGGGCCATTCTGATCCCCGGCTCCCCTTTGGGGGTCAGTCTGGTGCCCGGCTCCCGTTAGGGGGTCAGTCTGGTCCCTGGCTCCCGTTAGGGGGTCAGTCTGGTCCCTGGCTCCCGTTAGGGGGTCAGTCTTGTCCTCGGCTCCCGTTAGGGGGTCAGTCTGGTCCCCGGCTCCCCTTAGGGGGTCAGTCTGGTCCCCGGCTCCCCTTAGGGGGTCAGTCTGGTCCCCGGCTCCCCTTAGGGGGTCAGTCTGGTCCCCGGCTCCCCTCAGGGGGTCAGTCTGGTCCCCGGCTCCCCTCAGGGGGTCAGTCTGGTCCCCGGCTCCCCTCAGGGGGTCAGTCTTGTCCCCGGCTCCCCTTAGGGGGGTCAGTCTGGTCCTCGGCTCTCGTTAGGGGGCCATTCTGATCCCCGGCTCCCCTTAGGGGGTCAGTCTGGTGCCCGGCTCCCGTTAGGGGGTCAGTCTGGTCCCTGGCTCCCGTTAGGGGGTCAGTCTGGTCCCCGGCTCCCGTTAGGGGGTCAGTCTGGTCCCCGGCTCCCGTGAGGGGGTCAGTCTGGTCCCCAGCTCCCGTTAGGGGGTCAGTCTGGTCCCCGGCTCCCGTTAGGGGGTCAGTCTGGTCCCCGGCTCCAGTTAGGGGGTCAGTCTGGTCCCTGGCTCCCGTTAGGGGGTCAGTCTGGTCCCTGGCTCCCGTTAGGGGGTCAGTCTGGTCCCTGGCTCCCGTTAGGGGGTCAGTCTGGTCCCCGGCTTCCCTCAGGGGGTCAGTCTGGTCCCCGGCTCCCCTCAGGGGGTCAGTCTGGTCCCCGGCTCCCCTTAGGGGGTCAGTCTGGTCCCCAGCTCCCCTCAGGGGGTCAGTCTGGTCCCCGGCTCCCCTCAGGGGGTCAGTCTGGTCCCCGGCTCCCCTTAGGGGGTCAGTCTGGTCCCCGGCTCCCCTTAGGGGGTCAGTCTGGTCCCCGGCTCCCCTCAGGGGGTCAGTCTGGTCCCCGGCTCCCCTCAGGGGGTCAGTCTTGTCCCCGGCTCCCCTTAAGGGGGTCAGTCTGGTCCTCGGCTCCCGTTAGGGGGCCATTCTGATCCCCGGCTCCCCTTAGGGGGTCAGTCTGGTGCCCGGCTCCCGTTAGGGGGTCAGTCTGGTCCCTGGCTCCCGTTAGGGGGTCAGTCTTGTCCTCGGCTCCCGTTAGGGGGTCAGTCTGGTCCCTGGCTCCCCTTAGGGGGACTGTCTGGTCCCCGGCTCCCCTTAGGGGATCAGTCTTGTCCTTGGCTCCCGTTAGGGGTCAGTCTTGTCCCCGGCTCCCGTTAGGGGGTCAGTCTGGACCCCGGCTCCCGTTAGGGGGTCAGTCTGGTCCCCGGCTCCCGTTAGGGGGTCAGTCTGGTCCCCGGCTCCCGTTAGGGGGTCAGTCTGGTACCCGGCTCCCGTTAGGGGGTCAGTCTGGTCCCCGGCTCCCGTTAGGGGGTCATTCTGGTCCCCGGCTCCCCTTAGGTGGTCAGTGTGGTCCCCGGCTCCCGTTAGGGGGTCAGTCTGGTCCCCGGCTCTCCTTAGGGGGTCAGTCTGGTCCCCGGCTCCCCTTAGGGGGTCAGTCTTGTCCCCGGCTCCCGTTAGGGGTCAGTCTGGTCCCCGGCTCCCGTTAGGGGGTCAGTCTGGTCCCCGGCTTCCCTCAGGGGGTCAGTCTGGTCCCCGGCTCCCCTTAGGGGGTCAGTCTGGTCCCCGGCTCCCGTTAGGGGGTCAGTCCTGAGAATAAGTTGCACAGAGATCAGTTCAGCGGTTTATAGCCGGAATGTAAACAAACATGACAGATCTGTTGATAATAATCGCTCATTCATGAAGGAACGCTCTGACCACGCACGCCTGACACCGGGGAGCCGAGGGGCCATGAAAGACCCCACTATTCCCGCCACGCTGCACATCTGTTTACTCCGCACACTAATTAGCCAATCAGCAGAATGTATGGAGGAGAATATTGAACGTTCGTTCTTGGGCGGGGGAGGGGAGGAGAGATGACATTCTGACGGTTTCCTGACCTCAGGATCTGAAGAGGAGAATTGTTTATGTTGGAGGAGATCGATGAATTCCAGTAAACCGAATATTTTCTTTTCTTAAGCCGAGAGCAATACACATACAATCAGTAATAATCGATAACGAGCCGGCGGGATGTTCCAGAGATCCGAATCATTGAGAAGACGACTGTCATGGAAATTGGGAGGGGCATTGTATATGTAAAGCTGAACACAGGCGTGCACAGGTGTACTGGCTCCTCCCCTTCAGTCTTTTACAGGTGTACCGGCTCCTCCCCTTCAGTCTTGCACAGGTGTACCGGCTCCTCCCCTTCAGTCTTGTACAGGTGTACCGGCTCCTCCCCTTCAGTCTTGCGCAGGTGTACCGGCTCCTCCCCTTCAGTCTTGTACAGGTGTACCGGCTCCTCCCCTTCAGTTTTGCGCAGGTGTACCAGCTCCTCCCCTTCAGTCTTGTACAGGTGTATCGGCTCCTCCCCTTCAGTCTTGCGCAGGTGTACCGGCTCCTCCCCTTCAGTCTTGCACAGGTGTACCGGCTCCTCCCCTTCAGTCTTGCACAGGTGTACCGGCTCCTCCCCTTCAGTCTTGCACAGGTGTAGCGGCTCCTCCCCTTCAGTCTTGCACAGGTGTACCGGCTCCTCCCCTTCAGTTTTGCACAGATGTACCGGCTCCTCCCCTTCAGTCTTGCACAGGCTCCTCCCCTGGACTTAAATGGCTTCCTCTGATGGGAGATGGAGAGATACAAAGTAACATTGTTTATAAACATCGATCAGACGGGAGATGGAGAGATACAAAGTAACATTGTTTATAAACATCGATCAGACGGGAGATAGAGATACAAAGTAACATTGTTTATAAACATCGATCAGAGGGGGGATGGAGAGATACAAAGTAACATTGTTTATAAACATCGATCAGACGGGAGATGGAGAGATACAAAGTAACATTGTTTATAAACATCGATCAGACGGGAGATGGAGAGATACAAAGTAACATTGTTTATAAACATCGATCAGACGGGAGATAGAGAGATACAAAGTAACATTGTTTATAAACATCGATCAGACGGGAGATAGAGAGATACAAAGTAACATTGTTTATAAACATCGATCAGACGGGAGATAGAGATACAAAGTAACATTGTTTATAAACATCGATCAGACGGGAGATGGAGAGATACAAAGTAACATTGTTTATAAACATCGATCAGACGGGAGATGGAGAGATACAAAGTAACATTGTTTATAAACATCGATCAGACGGGAGATAGAGAGATACAAAGTAACATTGTTTATAAACATCGATCAGACGGGAGATAGAGATACAAAGTAACATTGTTTATAAACATCGATCAGACGGGAGATGGAGAGATACAAAGTAACATTGTTTATAAACATCGATCAATCGGGAGATAGAGAGATACAAAGTAACATTGTTTATAAACATCGATCAGACGGGAGATGGAGAGATACAAAGTAACATTGTTTATAAACATCGATCAGACGGGAGATAGAGATACAAAGTAACATTGTTTATAAACATCGATCAGAGGGGGGATGGAGAGATACAAAGTAACATTGTTTATAAACATCGATCAGACGGGAGATGGAGAGATACAAAGTAACATTGTTTATAAACATCGATCAGACGGGAGATAGAGATACAAAGTAACATTGTTTATAAACATCGATCAGACGGGAGATGGAGAGATACAAAGTAACATTGTTTATAAACATCGATCAGACGGGAGATGGAGATACAAAGTAACATTTATACCAATACTTCTATAATATTTTCTATGTTTATAAACATTGTTACTTTGTATCTTGTTGGTTTCATTCACCTGCAGATCAGAGTTGGTAGTGATTTCTGGGTCCATATCACGGACTGGTTGCACATTCAGAGTGAATTGGCTGCTTTTGCGATTCACATTCGCACCGGACATAACGCATGTTAACCTCTTGGCGCCGGTTGCATGCAAATGATCGACCTCCCGCTGCCTGGGCCTAGACGCCGAGCGGACGCACATTTGCGCTCTATTAAAAAAAGAACATATATGCCGAGAGCGCGCGCCCTGCACGCTCCCACCACTCATGTCCGGTACGCCTGCAAAGGTCCCGATCTTCTCTTTCGATCGGGACCTTTCCCGATCATGTGACCACCGTGCCAGCGAATCACAGCAGTCACATGACCCTAAAACCCCGCCCCTCCTCCCGACTTCTGAAACCCTTAAAGGGCCGGGTGGCGCCGGCGCCAAGTGGTTAATGTAAGTGCTTCAGAGAGCCACAACGGCCTGAATGGGCCCCAACAGTGTGCAGGGCGGCCATCGCTGACCTCATTCTAACAGTGCGTTGTTGTCATGTTGATCCTCTGGCTTCCGGACCTTCAGAAGATCAGCAGAGACGCGTCGTACAATCATCCGCAGATTTCTATTATTATAGTTGCAATTTACATCAAAACACTTCGGTCGGCGTCAATGCGGCGTCACGCCAAGCCTCAGATTGCACGCCATTTGCTTTCTGACGGATGAAAGCGCGTCCCTCCCTGCCGCCATTGCTGATTTATAAACATTTTCGCCTTCCTGGGATTTTGCATTCTGCATAATCTGTGAACGGAGTCGCCGAGCGCAGCAGAGGTCGTCCACCGGACGATAATTTTACAGCGAGCTCGCCTCTAAGTGCTCATTGTGTTTGAAAATGACATTCGCCGTTCACAAAGGATTTGATTGAGCGAGTAACGTGCGCTGACCGGCGGGGGCGAAGTATAGGAAGTGCCTGCGGGACCCCCACCGGGTAATTGCCGTATATTGAGCAGTAATAGAATGCTGTTGTCACCGCAGATCGCTGGAATATGAGACCGAACAATGAATTCTAATACGTTTCAATGGATACACAGCGGGGTGAACGGAGCCGGCCGGAACTACAGAGGGAGGAAAACTGAGGTCCCCATTCCTCTATATAGATCACTAGAGGGGTCACCGGCAGGAGGAAGGAGGTCCCCATTCCTCTATATAGATCACTAGAGGGGTCACCGGCAGGAGGAAGGAGGTCCTGATTCCTCTATATAGATCCTATCACTAGAGGGGTCACCGGCAGGAGGAGGGAGGTCCTGATTCCTCTATATAGATCCTATCACTAGAGGGGTCACCGGCAGGAGGAAGGAGGTCCTGATTCCTCTGTATAGATCCTATCACTAGAGGGGTCACCGGCAGGAGGAAGGAGGTCCTGATTCCTCTATATAGATCTTTATATCACTAGAGGGGTCACCGACAGGAGGACGGAGGTCCTGATTCCTCTATATAGATCCTATCACTAGAGGGGTCACCGGCAGGAGGAAAGAGGTCCCGATTCCTCTATATAGATCACTAGAGGGGTCACCGGCAGGAGGAAGGAGGTCCTGATTCCTCTATATAGATCATATCACTAGAGGGGTCACCGGCAGGAGGAAGGAGGTCCTGATTCTTCTATATAGATCCTAATACTAGAGGGGTCACCGGCAGGAGGAAGGAGGTCCTGATTCCTCTATATAGATCACTAGAGGGGTCACCGGCAGGAGGAAGGAGGTCCTGATTCCTCTATATAGATTCTATCACTAGAGGGGTCACCGGCAGGAGGAAGGAGGTCCTGATTCCTCTATACAGATCCTATCACTAGAGGGGCCACCGGCAGGAGGAAGGAGGTCCTGATTCCTCTATATAGATCCTATCACTAGAGGGGTCACCGGCAGGAGGAAGGAGGTCCCGATTCCTCTATATAGATCTATCACTAGAGGGGTCACTGGCAGGAGGAAGGAGGTCCTGATTCCTCTATATAGATCCTATCACTAGAGGGGTCACCGGCAGGAGGAAGGAGGTCCTGATTCCTCTATATAGATCCTATCACTAGAGGGGTCACCGGCAGGAGGAAGGAGGTCCTGATTCCTCTATATAGATCCTATCACTAGAGGGGTCACCAGCAGGAGGAAAGAGGTCCCGATTCATCTATATAGATCACTAGAGCGGTCACCGGCAGGAGGAAGGAGGTCCTGATTCCTCTATATAGATCACTAGAGGGGTCACTGGCAGGAGGAAGGAGGTCCTGATTCCTCTATATAGATCACTAGAGGGGTCACTGGCAGGAGGAAGGAGGTCCTGATTCCTCTATATAGATCCTATCACTAGAGGGGTCACCGGCAGGAGGAAGGAGGTCCTGATTCCTCTATATAGATCCTAATACTAGAGGGGTCACCGGCAGGAGGAAGGAGGTCCTGATTCCTCTATATAGATCACTAGAGGGGTCACCGGCAGGAGGAAGGAGGTCCTGATTCCTCTATATAGATCCTATCACTAGAGGGGTCACCGGCAGGAGGAAGGAGGTCCTGATTCTTCTATATAGATCCTAATACTAGAGGGGTCACCGGCAGGAGGAAGGAGGTCCTGATTCCTCTATATAGATCACTAGAGGGGTCACCGGCAGGAGGAAGGAGGTCCTGATTCCTCTATATAGATTCTATCACTAGAGGGGTCACCGGCAGGAGGAAGGAGGTCCTGATTCCTCTATACAGATCCTATCACTAGAGGGGCCACCGGCAGGAGGAAGGAGGTCCCGATTCCTCTATATAGATCCTATCACTAGAGGGGTCACCGGCAGGAGGAAGGAGGTCCTGATTCCCCTATATAGATCCTATCACTAGAGGGGTCCCCGGGGGGAGGAAGGAGGTCCTGATTCCTCTATATAGATCCTATCACTAGAGGGGTCACCGGCAGGAGGAAGGAGGTCCTGATTCCTCTATATAGATCTATCACTAGAGGGGTCACCGGCAGGAGGAAGGAGGTCCTGATTCCTCTATATAGATCCTATCACTAGAGGGGTCACCGGCAGGAGGAAGGAGGTCCTGATTCCTCTATATAGATCTTTATATCACTAGAGGGGTCACCGGCAGGAGGAAGGAGGTCCTGATTCCTCTATATAGATCCTATCACTAGAGGGGTCACCGGCAGGAGGAAGGAGGTCCTGATTCCTCTATATAGATCTTTATATCACTAGAGGGGTCACCGGCAGGAGGAAGGAGGTCCTGATTCCTCTATATAGATCCTATCACTAGAGGGGTCACCGGGGGGAGGAAGGAGGTCCCGATTCCTCTAGTGAGGAGTTACAATGGTATCAGTGATAATAATGTGTTTTCCGGGTGGCTCCCCCTGTGTGTGGAGGACTGCAGAGCGTCTCCCGTTACTAATCTCCTCCAATTATCTCCTGCTCTCCGCTGAACTCCTTCTGACCGAGAGGCAGACAGGTCACATGACGCGGAGCTCGTTAAGGAGGCGCCTCGGCGTAGCGTCTCCGCGACGAGAATCCCAGCTGCCCGGCACAATTGTGCAATCCGCGGCAATTCCAGCGCCGGACGCACCAATCGCCTCGTCGCAATGGACCACTCGGTAACCCGACTCTTCCAAAATACTCCGACGCGCCCGTCGCCTGATAATTGGATAAACACTCCGAGCGCAGATGAGCCAGGAATTCACAATCACATTTATGTATCTTTTCCATCGTTACTGATCCGGCGTAATCCAAGAAGAAAAATAAATACTTCTTTCCCCAAATTATATATAATATTTTTTTTCTTGCTTTTTTTTGGTTTTTAAATATTATTCCAAGTACAGGGCAGAGCTGGACAAAAAAAATATCTGAACTTAACTTTTTTTTATTCATCCTCCTTTTCCTTTTTCTTTCCTTTTTCTGCTGTTTTTTATTTGAATGCTTTCCTATCCTTTTTTCTTTTTTCTTTTTTTTTTTGGGGGGGGGGGTCTTTACACTACTTTTTTTTCTGTTTTTGTTAGAATTCACCCATTGCTCAAATATTCCAAGTATAGATTAGTGATGGAGAAAACAAAACAAAAATGTAAAAAAAAAAGTTTCAATATTATTCAGTATTATTATCGTCTTTCTCTTCTTTTTTTTTTTCTTTTTTTTTTCTTTTTTTGCTGTTATGTATTTGAATGCTCCCCTATCCTTTTTTTCCTTGTTTTTTTTTTTCTTTACACTTCTTTCGTTTTTTTTTCCTGTTTTTTTTTTAGAACGCACCCATTGCTCAAATATTCCAAGTATAGATTAGTGATGGAGAAAACAAAACAAAAATGTAAAAAAAAAAGTTATCCTCTTTCCCTTTTTTTTTTTTGCTGTTTTTGTTTTTTTTTCCAGTTATTTCAATATTATTCAGTATTATTATCGTCTTTCTCTTCTTTTTTTTTTTTTCTTTTTTTTTTTTTTTTTTTTTTTTGCTGTTATGTATTTGAATGCATCCCTATTCTTTTTTTCCTTTTTTTTAGGGGGGGGGGGGTTCTTTACACTACTTTTTTTTCTGTTTTTGTTAGAATTCACCCATTGCTCAAATATTCCAAGTACAGATTAGTGATGGAGAAAACAAAACAAAAATGTAAAAAAAAAGTTATCCTCTTTCCTTTTTTTTTTTGCTGTTTTTGTTTTTTTTCCAGTTATTTCAATATTATTCAGTATTTTTATCGTCTTTCTCTTCTTCTTTTTTTTTTTTTTTTTTTTTTTTTGCTGTTATGTATTTGAATGCTCCCCTATCCTTTTTTTCCTTGTTTTTTTTTTCTTTACACTTCTTTCGTTTTTTTTTCCTGTTTTTTTTTTAGAACGCACCCATTGCTCAAATATTCCAAGTACAGATTAGTGATGGAGAAAACAAAACAAAAATGTAAAAAAAAAAGTTATCCTCTTTCCCTTTTTTTTTTTTTGCTGTTTTTGTTTTTTTCCAGTTATTTCAATATTATTCAGTATTATTATCGTCTTTCTCTTCTTTTTTTTTTCTTTTTTTTTTTTTTTTTTTTTTTTTGCTGTTATGTATTTGAATGCATCCCTATTCTTTTTTTCCTTTTTTTGGGGGGGGGGGGGGTTTCTTTACACTACTTTTTTCTGTTTTTGTTAGAATTCACCCATTGCTCAAATATTCCAAGTATAGATTAGTGATTGGAGAAAACAAAACAAAAATGACAAAAAAAAAGTTATCCTCTTTCCCTTTTTTTTTTTTGCTGTTTTTGTTTTTTTTCCAGTTATTTCAATATTATTCAGTATTATTATCGTCTTTCTCTTCTTTTTTTTTTTTTTTTTTGCTGTTATGTATTTGAATGCTCCCCTATCCTTTTTTTCCTTGTTTTTTTTTTTTCTTTACACTTCTTTCGTTTTTTTTTCCTGTTTTTTTTTTAGAACGCACCCATTGCTCAAATATTCCAAGTACAGATTAGTGATGGAGAAAACAAAACAAAAATATAAAAAAAAAGTTATCCTCTTTCCCTTTTTTTTTTTTTGCTGTTTTAGTTTTTTTCTGAGTTATTTCAATATTATTCAGTATTATTTTCTTTCCCTTCTTTTGTTTTTCTTTTTTTTTTTTTTTTTTTTTGCTGTTATGTATTTGAATGCATCCCTATTCTTTTTTTCCTTTTTTTTAGGGGGGGGGGGGTGTTCTTTACACTACTTTTTTTTCTGTTTTTGTTAGAATTCACCCATTGCTCAAATATTCCAAGTACAGATTAGTGATGGAGAAAACAAAACAAAAATGTAAAAAAAAAAAGTTATCCTCTTTCCCTTTTTTTTTTTTGCTGTTTTTGTTTTTTTTCCAGTTATTTCAATATTATTCAGTATTTTTATCGTCTTTCTCTTCTTCTTTTTTTTTTTTTTTTTTTTTTTTTGCTGTTATGTATTTGAATGCTCCCCTATCCTTTTTTTCCTTGTTTTTTTTTTCTTTACACTTCTTTCGTTTTTTTTTCCTGTTTTTTTTTTAGAACGCACCCATTGCTCAAATGTTCCAAGTACAGATTAGTGATGGAGAAAACAAAACAAAAATATAAAAAAAAAAGTTATCCTCTTTCCCTTTTTTTTTTTTTGCTGTTTTAGTTTTTTCCCCCGTTATTTCAATATTATTCAGTATTATTATTTTCTTTTCCTTCTTTTGTTGTTTTTTCTTTTTTTTTTTTTTGCTGGTATGTATTTGAATGCATCCCTATTCTTTTTTTCCTTTTTTTTAGGGGGGGGGGGTTCTTTACACTACTTTTTTTTCTGTTTTTGTTAGAATTCACCCATTGCTCAAATATTCCAAGTATAGATTAGTGATGGAGAAAACAAAACAAAAATGTAAAAAAAAAGTTATCCTCTTTCCCTTTTTTTTTTTTGCTGTTTTTGTTTTTTTTCCAGTTATTTCAATATTATTCAGTATTATTATCGTCTTTCTCTTCTTTTTTTTTTCTTTTTTTTTTTTTTTTTTTTTTTTGCTGTTATGTATTTGAATGCATCCCTATTCTTTTTTTCCTTTTTTTTTGGGGGGGGGGGAGTTTCTTTACACTACTTTTTTCTGTTTTTGTTAGAATGCACCCATTGCTCAAATATTCCAAGTACAGATTAGTGATGGAGAAAACAAAACAAAAATATAAAAAAAAAGTTATCCTCTTTCCCTTTTTTTTTTTTTGCTGTTTTAGTTTTTTTCTGAGTTATTTCAATATTATTCAGTATTATTTTCTTTCCCTTCTTTTGTTTTCTTTTTTTTTTTTTTTTTTTTTGCTGTTATGTATTTGAATGCATCCCTATTCTTTTTTTCCTTTTTTTTAGGGGGGGGGGTTCTTTACACTACTTTTTTTTCTGTTTTTGTTAGAATTCACCCATTGCTCAAATATTCCAAGTATAGATTAGTGATTGGAGAAAACAAAACAAAAATGTAAAAAAAAAGTTATCCTCTTTCCTTTTTTTTTTTTTTGCTGTTTTTGTTTTTTTTCCAGTTATTTCAATATTATTCAGTATTTTTATCGTCTTTCTCTTCTTCTTTTTTTTTTTTTTTTGCTGTTATGTATTTGAATGCTCCCCTATCCTTTTTTTTCCTTGTTTTTTTTTTCTTTACACTTCTTTCGTTTTTTTTTCCTGTTTTTTTTTTAGAACGCACCCATTGCTCAAATGTTCCAAGTACAGATTAGTGATGGAGAAAACAAAACAAAAATATAAAAAAAAAGTTATCCTCTTTCCCTTTTTTTTTTTTGCTGTTTTTTTTTTTTTTCCAGTTATTTCAATATTATTCAGTATTATTATCGTCTTTCTCTTCTTTTTTTTTTCTTTTTTTTTTTTTTTGCTGTTATGTATTTGAATGCTCCCCTATCCTTTTTTTCCTTGTTTTTTTTTTTCTTTACACTTCTTTCGTTATTTTTTCCTGTTTTTTTTTTAGAACGCACCCATTGCTCAAATATTCCAAGTACAGATTAGTGATGGAGAAAACAAAACAAAAATATAAAAAAAAGTTATCCTCTTTCCCTTTTTTTTTTTTTGCTGTTTTAGTTTTTTTCCCAGTTATTTCAATATTATTCAGTATTATTTTCTTTCCCTTCTTTTGTTTTTCTTTTTTTTTTTTTTTTTTTACTGTTATGTATTTGAATGCATCCCTATTCTTTTTTTCCTTTTCTTTAGGGGGGGGGTTCTTTACACTACTTTTTTTTCTGTTTTTGTTAGAATTCACCCATTGCTCAAATATTCCAAGTATAGATTAGTGATGGAGAAAACAAAACAAAAATGTAAAAAAAAAAGTTATCCTCTTTCCCTTTTTTTTTTTTTTTGCTGTTTTTGTTTTTTTTCCAGTTATTTCAATATTATTCAGTATTATTATCGTCTTTCTCTTCTTTTTTTTTTTCTTTTTTTTTTTTTTTTGCTGTTATGTATTTGAATGCTCCCCTATCCTTTTTTTTCCTTGTTTTTTTTTTCTTTACACTTCTTTCGTTTTTTTTTCCTGTTTTTTTTTTAGAACGCACCCATTGCTCAAATATTCCAAGTATAGATTAGTGATGGAGAAAACAAAACAAAAATGTAAAAAAAAAAGTTATCCTCTTTCCTTTTTTTTTTTTGCTGTTTTTGTTTTTTTTCTAGTTATTTCAATATTATTCAGTATTATTATCGTCTTTCTCTTCTTTTTTTTTTTCTTTTTTTTTTTTTTTTGCTGTTATGTATTTGAATGCTCCCCTATCCTTTTTTTCCTTGTTTTTTTTTTTTCTTTACACTTCTTTCGTTTTTTTTTCCTGTTTTTTTTTTAGAACGCACCCATTGCTCAAATATTCCAAGTATAGATTAGTGATGGAGAAAACAAAACAAAAATATAAAAAAAAAGTTATCCTCTTTCCCTTTTTTTTTTTTGCTGTTTTAGTTTTTTTCCCAGTTATTTCAATATTATTCAATATTATTTTCTTTCCCTTTTGTTTTTCTTTTTTTTTTTTTTTTTTTTGCTGTTATGTATTTGAATGCATCCCTATTCTTTTTTTCCTTTTTTTTAGGGGGGGGGTTCTTTACACTACTTTTTTTTCTGTTTTTGTTAGAATTCACCCATTGCTCAAATATTCCAAGTATAGATTAGTGATGGAGAAAACAAAACAAAAATGTAAAAAAAAAAGTTATCCTCTTTCCCTTTTTTTTTTTTTTTGCTGTTTTTGTTTTTTTTCCAGTTATTTCAATATTATTCAGTATTATTATCGTCTTTCTCTTCTTTTTTTTTTCTTTTTTTTTTTTTTTTTTTTTTTTGCTGTTATGTATTTGAATGCATCCCTATTCTTTTTTTCCTTTTTTTTTTGGGGGGGGGGTTTCTTTACACTACTTTTTTCTGTTTTTGTTAGAATTCACCCATTGCTCAAATATTCCAAGTATAGATTAGTGATTGGAGAAAACAAAACAAAAATGTAAAAAAAAAGTTATCCTCTTTCCTTTTTTTTTTTTGCTGTTTTTGTTTTTTTTCCAGTTATTTCAATATTATTCAGTATTATTATCGTCTTTCTCTTCTTTTTTTTTTTCTTTTTTTTTTTTTTTTGCTGTTATGTATTTGAATGCTCCCCTATCCTTTTTTTCCTAGTTTTTTTTTTTTCTTTACACTTCTTTCGTTTTTTTTTCCTGGTTTTTTTTTAGAACGCACCCATTGCTCAAATATTCCAAGTACAGATTAGTGATGGAGAAAACAAAACAAAAATATAAAAAAAAAGTTATCCTCTTTCCCTTTTTTTTTTTTTGCTGTTTTAGTTTTTTTCTGAGTTATTTCAATATTATTCAGTATTATTTTCTTTCCCTTCTTTTGTTTTTCTTTTTTTTTTTTTTTTTTTTGCTGTTATGTATTTGAATGCATCCCTATTCTTTTTTTCCTTTTTTTTAGGGGGGGGGGTTCTTTACACTACTTTTTTTTCTGTTTTTGTTAGAATTCACCCATTGCTCAAATATTCCAAGTATAGATTAGTGATTGGAGAAAACAAAACAAAAATGTAAAAAAAAAGTTATCCTCTTTCCTTTTTTTTTTTTTGCTGTTTTTGTTTTTTTTCCAGTTATTTCAATATTATTCAGTATTTTTATCGTCTTTCTCTTCTTCTTTTTTTTTTTTTTTTGCTGTTATGTATTTGAATGCTCCCCTATCCTTTTTTTTCCTTGTTTTTTTTTTCTTTACACTTCTTTCGTTTTTTTTTCCTGTTTTTTTTTTAGAACGCACCCATTGCTCAAATGTTCCAAGTACAGATTAGTGATGGAGAAAACAAAACAAAAATATAAAAAAAAAGTTATCCTCTTTTCCTTTTTTTTTTTTGCTGTTTTTTTTTTTTTTCCAGTTATTTCAATATTATTCAGTATTATTATCGTCTTTCTCTTCTTTTTTTTTTCTTTTTTTTTTTTTTTTGCTGTTATGTATTTGAATGCTCCCCTATCCTTTTTTTCCTTGTTTTTTTTTTTCTTTACACTTCTTTCGTTTTTTTTTCCTGTTTTTTTTTTAGAACGCACCCATTGCTCAAATATTCCAAGTACAGATTAGTGATGGAGAAAACAAAACAAAAATATAAAAAAAAGTTATCCTCTTTCCCTTTTTTTTTTTTTGCTGTTTTAGTTTTTTTCCCAGTTATTTCAATATTATTCAGTATTATTTTCTTTCCCTTCTTTTGTTTTTCTTTTTTTTTTTTTTTTTTTTACTGTTATGTATTTGAATGCATCCCTATTCTTTTTTTCCTTTTTTTTTGGGGGGGGGGTTCTTTACACTACTTTTTTCTGTTTTTGTTAGAATTCACCCATTGCTCAAATATTCCAAGTATAGATTAGTGATGGAGAAAACAAAACAAAAATGTAAAAAAAAAGTTATCCTCTTTCCTTTTTTTTTTTTGCTGTTTTTGTTTTTTTTCCAGTTATTTCAATATTATTCAGTATTATTATCGTCTTTCTCTTCTTTTTTTTTTTCTTTTTTTTTTTTTTTTGCTGTTATGTATTTGAATGCTCCCCTATCCTTTTTTTCCTAGTTTTTTTTTTTTCTTTACACTTCTTTCGTTTTTTTTTCCTGGTTTTTTTTTAGAACGCACCCATTGCTCAAATATTCCAAGTACAGATTAGTGATGGAGAAAACAAAACAAAAATATAAAAAAAAAGTTATCCTCTTTCCCTTTTTTTTTTTTTGCTGTTTTAGTTTTTTTCTGAGTTATTTCAATATTATTCAGTATTATTTTCTTTCCCTTCTTTTGTTTTTCTTTTTTTTTTTTTTTTTTTTGCTGTTATGTATTTGAATGCATCCCTATTCTTTTTTTCCTTTTTTTTAGGGGGGGGGGTTCTTTACACTACTTTTTTTTCTGTTTTTTTTAGAACGCACCCATTGCTCAAATATTCCAAGTATAGATTAGTGATAGAGAAAACAAAACAAAAATGTAAAAAAAAAAGTTATCCTCTTTCCCTTTTTTTTTTTTGCTGTTTTTGTTTTTTTTCCAGTTATTTCAATATTATTCAGTATTATTATCGTCTTTCTCTTCTTTTTTTTTTTCTTTTTTTTTTTTTTTGCTGTTATGTATTTGAATGCTCCCCTATCCTTTTTTTCCTTGTTTTTTTTTTCTTTACACTTCTTTCGTTTTTTTTTCCTGTTTTTTTTTTAGAACGCACCCATTGCTCAAATATTCCAAGTATAGATTAGTGATGGTGAAAACAAAACAAAAATGTAAAAAAAAAAGTTATCCTCTTTCCCTTTTTTTTTTTTGCTGTTTTTGTTTTTTTTCCAGTTATTTCAATATTATTCAGTATTATTTTCTTTCCCTTCTTTTGTTTTTCTTTTTTTTTTTGCTGTTATGTATTTGAATGCATCCCTATTCTTTTTTTCCTTTTTTTTAGGGGGGGGGGGGGTTCTTTACACTACTTTTTTCTGTTTTTGTTAGAATTCACCCATTGCTCAAATATTCCAAGTATAGATTAGTGATGGAGAAAACAAAACAAAAATGTAAAAAAAAAGTTATCCTCTTTCCTTTTTTTTTTTGCTGTTTTTGTTTTTTTTCCAGTTATTTCAATATTATTCAGTATTTTTATCGTCTTTCTCTTCTTCTTTTTTTTTTTTTTTTTTTTTTTTTTTTTTTTTTTTTGCTGTTATGTATTTGAATGCTCCCCTATCCTTTTTTTTCCTTGTTTTTTTTTTCTTTACACTTCTTTCGTTTTTTTTTCCTGTTTTTTTTTTAGAACGCACCCATTGCTCAAATATTCCAAGTATAGATTAGTGATGGAGAAAACAAAACAAAAATATAAAAAAAAAAGTTATCCTCTTTCCCTTTTTTTTTTTTTTTTGCTGTTTTAGTTTTTTTCCCCGTTATTTCAATATTATTCAGTATTATTATTTTCTTTTCCTTCTTTTGTTTTTGTTTTTTCTTTTTTTTTTTTTTTTTTTGCTGTTATGTATTTGAATGTGTCCCTATTCTTTTTTTCCTTTTTTTTTGGGGGGGGGGGGTTTCTTTACACTACTTTTTTCTGTTTTTGTTAGAATTCACCCATTGCTCAAATATTCCAAGTATAGATTAGTAATTGGAGAAAACAAAACAAAAATGTAAAAAAAAAGTTATCTTCTTTCCTTTTTTTTTTTGCTGTTTTTGTTTTTTTTCCAGTTATTTCAATATTATTCAGTATTTTTATCGTCTTTCTCTTCTTCTATTTTTTTTTTTTTTTTTTTTTTTTTGCTGTTATGTATTTGAATGCATCCCTATCCTTTTTTTCCTTGTTTTTTTTTTTTCCTTTACACCACTTTAGTTTTTTTTTTCTATTTTTGTTAGAATGCACTCATTGCTCAAAAATGGAACAAATATTCCAAGTACAGATTAGTGATGGAGAAAAAAAGACAAGCTTTCTTTTTTCATTATTATCTTTCCCTTTTTTTTTTTTTTCTTTTCTTTTTTTTTTTTTTGCTGTTATTTATTTGAATGCTCCCATTTTCTCGCTTTTCGCTGTTTAAACAAAGCAAACTTTATTTTCAATAATATTACCGTCTTTCCTTCTTTTTTCTTTTTTTTTTTTTTGCTGTTTTTTTTTTAATGTTTCTCTTTGAATGCTCCCATCATTTTTTTTCCTTTTTTTTTTTTCTTTTTGCTGCTTTAGTTTTTTTGTTAGAATGCACCCATTGCTCAAATATTCCAAGTACAGATTAGTGATGCAGAAAACCAAACTAAAATATTTTTTTTTAAAAAAAAAGTTATTATCCTCTGTCCCTTTTATTTTTGCTTTTTTAGGTTTTTTTTTTTTTTTTAATGCTTCCCTATTCTTTTTTTCCTTGTTTTTTTTTTTTCCTTTACACCACTTTAGTTTTTTTTTTCTATTTTTGTTAGAATGCACTCATTGCTCAAAAATGGAACAAATATTCCAAGTACAGATTAGTGATGGAGAAAGGAAGACCAGCTTTCTTTTTCCATTATTATTATCTTTCCCTTCTTTTTTTTCTTGCTTTTCGCTGTTTAAACAAAACAAACTTTATTTTCAATAATATTATCGTCTTTCCTTCTTTTTTTTTTCATTTTTTTGCTGTTTTTTTTTTTAATGCTCCCCTTTGAATGCTCCCGTCAGTTTTTCCTTCTTTTTTTTTTTTTCTTTTCTTTTCGCTGCTTTAGTTTTTTTTTTTTTTTCAGTTTTTTGTTAGAATGCACCCATTGCTCAAAAATGGAATAATTATTCCAAGTACAGATTAGTGATGGAGAAAACAAACCAAGTTTTTTTTTTCATTATTATTATCATCTTTCCCTTTTTTTTTTCTTGCTGTTATTTATTTGAACGCTCCCCTTGCCTGGTAATAAACTAATAAAATAATCCAAGTATAAATGAGCCACCAGCTTGGAATCCTATTTATTTTATCCTACATAATTCAATAAAAGAATATGCAAAATAATTAATAAAACTTTTTTCTTCAAAATAATATATCCTTTTTCCTTGTGTGTTTTTTTTTTTTTTTTTTTGCGATTTTAGATTGTTTTAATCTATTTTTTAATGGGATGCACCCTTTGCTCAAAAATGTTAAAAAATATTCCAAGTACAGATTAGTGATGGACAAAACAAATCAAATTAAAAAAAAAAAGTTATTATCCACTTCCCCTTCTTTTTTCATATCTGCCCCTTTCCTGCCCTTCTCCTACCCATCTCTTGTTCCTCTTCCACCCCTCTTTGCCCCTTTCAAACCCCTATTTTACCCCTATCTTGTGCTTTTCCCACCCCTCTCTAACCCCTCTCTTTCCTCTTTACTACCCCTCTATTGCCCCCTCTTTTGCCCCTCTCCCGCCCCTCTATAACCCCTCTCTTTCCTCTTTACTACCCCTCTATTGCCCCCTCTTTTGCCCCTCTAATGCCCCTCTCCCACCTCTCTATAACCCCTCTCTTTCCTCTTTACTACCCCTCTATTGCCCCCTCTTTTGCCCCTCTATTGCCCCTCTCCCACCCCTCTCTAACCCCTCTCTTTCAACTTTACCACCCCTCTATTGCCCCTCTCCCACCCCTGTATTGCCCCTCTCCCACCCCTCTCTAACCCCTCTCTTTCAACTTTACCACCCCTCTATTGCCCCTCTCCCACCCCTGTATTGCCCTTCTCCCACCCCTCTATAACCCCTCTCTTTCCTCTTTACTACCCCTCTATTGCCCCTCTCCCACCCCTCCTAAACCCCTCTCTTTCCTCTTTACCACCCCTCTATTGCCCCTCTCTAACCCCTCTCTTTCAACTTTACCACCCCTCTATTGCCCCTCTCCCACCCTTTTCCCATCTCTCTCTTACCCCTCTCTTTCCTCTTTACCACCCCTCTGTTGGCCCTTTATTGCCCCTCTCCCAACCCTTCCCTGCCCTTTTCCTAGTCTTCTTCCCCTCCTCTCTTGCCCCTAGAGGGGTATCTTGCCCCTCTCTCTGCTCCTCTCCCACCCCCATTTCATCCCTCTCCTGATCCTCTCTCGCCCCTCTCCTGCCTCTCCCCGCCCTCCATTGCTCCCCTCTCTCTCTCCATCCATTTCTGTGGTTGCTCAGTAAATCTGGTGTTGGCAGCCTAGGCCGAGGCCATCATCGGTGTCACCGGGTCCGTAATTGGTGCAGCTGTTCCCACTTGGGGAAACCCATCGGGGCACCCGAGGACGGGGCCGTATCAGTGGGGGGAGGAGTCTTCCTACAGTGGACAGTTTGCAGACGGTTGACAGATTGGCTCTATAGTCTGGGAGAGCTGCAGCGTCACCAAGTGGTCCTCAGCGGGAAGTGCGTCCTGGAGTTGTGCCCGAGTTTGTTCTTAAAGGGGAAGTATCACTATAGCTGATTTCTTCGATGGGGTCGAGCTTGAGGGCCGATTTACTTTTCAAGCGTTCCGGTGCGGTGAAGCATTAATGCCGCCTGTTCACTATGAATTCACATGGGTAGTATTTAAAGGGGGGGGGGCTTCCAGATTCTGATAAGTCCCCCACCCATGGACTCCTACAACCACTGGCCATGATTGGGGGGGGGGGAGGCCCTTGTCCTCACCACCATGAGGGAGGGATTCCAGATTCTGCTAAGTCCCCCACCCATGGACTCCTACAACCACCAGGCCATGATTGGGGAGGGGGAGGCCCTTGTCCTCACCACCATGGGGGAGGGCTTCCAGATTCTGATAAGTCCCCCACCCATCAACTCCTACAACCACTGGCCATGATTGGGGGGGAAGAGGCCCTTGTCCTCACCACCATGGGGGAGGGCTTCCAGATTCTGATAAGTCCCCCACCCATGGACTCCTACAACCACCAGGTCTTGATTGGGGGGGGAAGAGGCCCTTGTCCTCACCACCATGGGGTAGGGCTTCCAGATTCTGATAAGTCCCCCACCCATGGACTCCTACAACCACCAGGCCTTGATTGGGGGGGGAAGAGGCCCTTGTCCTCACCACCATGGAGGAGGGCTTCCAGATTCTGATAAGTCCCCCACCCAAGGACTCCTACCTACAACCACCAGGCCATGATTGGGGGGGGGGGGTAAGAGGCTCTTGTCCTCACCACCATGGGGGAGGGCTTCCAGATTCTGATAAGTCCCCCACCCAAGGACTCCTACAACCACCAGGCCATGATTGGGGGGGGGGAGGCCCTTGTCCTCACCACCATGGGGGAAGGCTTCCAGATTCTGATAAGTCCCCCACCCATGGACTCCTACAACCACCAGGTCTTGATTGGGGGGGGAAGAGGCCCTTGTCCTCACCACCATGGGTACAAGAAGCTTTGCCAGGGGCACCTCCCATGTTGAAGGCATGCGGCGTGGTAT
Source organism: Staurois parvus (assembly GCF_062004578.1). Lineage (NCBI taxonomy): Eukaryota > Metazoa > Chordata > Amphibia > Anura > Ranidae > Staurois > Staurois parvus. The sequence goes on along the minus strand of NW_028319584.1, from coordinate 52,202 downwards.
AGTTTGGAGGGGAGAGCACATACTTGGCCACTCCCATGCCAGGTCTGGTACAGAATTTAGGGGGCCCCACACCATTTTTTTTTTTTCATGAGGGTCCTTAACTAGATGTTTAATGATGTTGATGAGGACAAGGGTCTCTTCCCCACAACCCTGGCCCACCGTATGTGGAGGTCTTATCGGAATCTGAAAGTCCCTTCAAACCGATGAACGGGGCCCGGGATACGTCCAAAGTCGACTTCTCGGCGCAGCCAAAAGCGGGTCAACTCCCCATTTAGATCTTCGGTTTGCCGAACTCCAAACAGCCAAATGGATGGAATTCCACATCGATCCAAACCCCAACTTCGTCCCTGTGAACTTTTTTTTTAGTGGTGACCAGGCACGGTGGGGTACTTAGGGAGACCAGTGCTTCTGTCAGATCGACTTGATGCCGTCGATTTTTTATGTAATGGAAATTGAAATTTGGGGTTGCGGTTGTATGGAACATCGATTGGGTTTTCTCTGTCGTGCGATTGGATTTTAGCTCAATTTACGCAGCCAATTGACCACCACAACTAAAAAAAAAAAAACACAATGGCTTTATAGTACACCACAAACACATCCAATAAATCGTTCTGTCGGGTTGGGAATTAATGTTGGGGGTTCGACACTCACTAGATTATAAAAAAATAAAAATTCAAAATGCCAATAAATTAAGAGGACGTTCAACTATAACTAAAGGCAAAACTGTCATCCATGCAGCACATGAGACACTGATCGATCGTGTGGGACTGCAAATACACAGTATGATTACCACCCCCCCACCCACATTTCCTGCTGCCCGGAGATCAGCAGCCCGTGGGGGAGGTGGGGGGGGTAATCGTTCTGTGTGTTTGCAGTCCCACACAATCGATCAGTGTCTCATGTGCTGCATGGATGACAGGAGGGAGAGCCCAGAGAACACAACACAGCTCACCTCCTCCTGGCTCTTTCATCTCCACTTATTCTAGGAAGTGTAATGTGGATTTTGGGAAGGGGAAAAGAGAGGAAGAAGAGAGCAGAGAGAGAGAAGATAGAGAGGGAGAGAAGAAAGCAGAAAGAGAAGAGAGAGAAAGGGGGGATAGAAAAGAGAGAAGAGAGAGAGAGAAGATAGAGAGGAGGACAGAGAAGATAGAGAGGAGGAGAGAGAGGAGGAGGAGAGAGAGAGAGAGGAGGAGAGAGGGAGAGAGGAGGAGAGAGAGAGAGGAGGAGAGAGAGAGAGAGAGGAGGAGAGAGAGAGGAGGAGAGAGAGAGGAGAGAGAGAGAGGAGGAGGGAGAGGAGGAGGGAGAGGGAGAGAGGAGGAGGGAGAGAGGAGGAGGGAGAGGGAGAGAGGAGAAGAGAGAGAGGGGGAGAGAGAGAGAGAGAAGTGGGAGAGAGAGAGAGAGAAGAGGGGGAGAGAGAGAAGGGGGAGAGAGAGAAGAGGGAGGGAGAGAGCGAGAGAGAGAAGAGGGAGGGAGAGAAGAGAGGGGGGGGGCGAGTAGAGAGAGTGGGAGAGGGAGAGAGAGAGGGGGAGAGGGAGGGATAGAGAGAGGGGGAGGGGAGAAGCGAGAGAGAGGAGAGGGGGGGAGGAGAGAGAAGAGAGGAGAAAAGAGGGGAGAGGAGAGACAGAGGAGAGGAGAGGGGGAAGAGAGAGAGGAGAGGGGGGAGAGAGAGAGGAGGGGGGCAGAGAGAGGAGGGGGGGAGAGAGAGGAGGGGGGGGAGAGAGAGGAGAGAGGGGGGAGAGAGAGGAGAAGAGATGGGGGGGAGAGAGGGAGAATGAGAAAGAGGAGAGAGAGAATTATACACACACTCATCGAGCTCTCTCATGGGGGGGGCACAATTTCTGTGTTGCCCAGGGCAGCACAGAACCTAAATACACCCCCCCTGGACTGTTCGGTTTTGGTACAGACACACCAGGTGACACACACGGGGTACAATGGCAATTAAAGGGTCATTTCCCTCATCTGTGGCTTCTTACATTACAATCATTGTCAGTGTATAAATAGTCAGTGAGTTTGTTCGCTCTCACATGGATGCACTGAGCAGATACTGAGCCATGGGGAGCAGAAAAGAACTGTCAAAAGACCTGTGTAACAAGGTAATGGAACTTTAAAAAGATGGAAAAGGATATAAAAAGATATCCAAAGCCTTGAATCTGCCAGTCTGTCCTGTTCAATCACTTTCAGGGATCTCTTGATACCAAGCCAAAGTCAGGTAGACCAGGAAAGATTGCAGCCACAACAGCCAGAAGAATTGTTCGAGATACAAAGAAAATCCCCCACAGGCAACCTCAGGAGGAATCCGGGCTGCTCTGGAAACAGACGATGCGGTTGTTTCAAGGAGCACAATACGATGATACTTGAACAAAAATGAGCTGCATGGTCGAGTTGCCAGAAAGAAGTCTTTACTGCCCCAATGCCACAAAAAAGCCCGGGTACAATATGGCCGACAACACCTTGACACGCCTTCTGGCACACCGTAATCTGGAGCGAGGAGACCAAAATAGAGATTTATGGTCACAACCATAAGCGCTCTGTTTGGAGAGGGATCAACAAGACCTATACAAGAATACCATCCCTACTGTGAAGCATGGTGGTGGCTCACTGATGTGTTGGGGGGGGTGAGCTCTAAGGGCTTTTTTTTCTCAAAAAAGTTATTCTTGAATTTTTTTTTTCTTAATGGAACTTTACTGTTATCACCCTGTAAACCAGTTGGTGTGTATTCCTATGTAAGCGCGTCACACGCGACAATTGTCATGATCCCACCGTGGCGTTTGTGCAGCTTTGCGTGCATCTGTGTAGGTGACATCCAATCTGCCATTTATCCTACAATTACATGGATACTCTGAGCCGTGACGTGCGATTGTTGGCTGCACGGTGAGAATACGTTGCTTGTTACAGAGCCGTGTTTGTTATAAATGCTTTTAAGATCTTTAGAGATTGAAGAAAAACGGAAACAAGATGTATATGAAAAAAACTATAGATTGTATTTAAAAAAATCAATAAAAATTGCTTGTATATATACAGTGGGGATGGAAAGTTTGGGCCCCCCAGCTAAACATTTGTATTAATGTGCATAAAGAAGCCAAGGAAAGATGGAAAAATCTCCAAAAGGCATCAAATTACAGATTAGACATTCTTATAATATGTCAACAAAAGTTAGATTTTATTTCCATCATTTACACTTTCAAAATAACAGAAAACAAAAAAATGGCGTCTGCAAAAGTTTGGGCCCCCTGCAGAATTTATAGCATGCACTGCCCCCTTTGCCAAGCTGAGACCTGCCAGTGTCATGGATTGTTCTCAATCATCGTCTGGGAAGACCAGGTGATGTCAATCTCAAAGGTTTTAAATGCCCCGACTCATCTGACCTTGCCCCAACAATCAGCACCATGGGTTCTTCTAAGCAGTTGTCTAGAAAACTGAAACTGAAAATAGTTGACGCTCACAAAGCTGGAGAAGGCTATAAGAAGATAGCAAAGCGTTTTCAGATGTCAATATCCTCTGTTCGGAATGTCATTAAGAAATGGCAGTCATCAGGAACAGTGGAAGTTAAAGCAAGATCTGGAAGACCAAGAAAAATATCAGACAGAACAGCTCGCAGGATTGTGAGAAAAACAATTCAAAACCCACGTTTGACTGCACGATCCCTCCAGAAAGATCTGGCAGACACTGGAGTTGTGGTCACTATTCCACTATAAAGAGATACTTGTACAAATATGGTCTTCATGGAAGAGTCATCAGAAGAAAACCTCTTCTACGTCCTCACCACAAAAATCATCGTTTGAACTTTGCAAATGAACATATAGACAAGCCTGATGCATTTTGGAAACAAGTTCTGTGGACCGATGAGGTTAAAATTGAACTTTTTGGCTGGAATGATCAAAGGTACGTTTGGAGAAGAAGGGGCACAGAATTTAATGAAAAGAACCTCTGTCCAACTGTGAAGCATGGGGTTGGATCAATCATGCTTTGGGGTTGTGTTGCAGCCAGTGGCACAGGGAACATCTCACCAGTAGAAGGAAAAATGGATTCAATAAAATTTCAGCAAATTTTGGATGGTAACTTGATGCCATCTGTGAAAAAGCTGAAGTTAAAGAGAGGATGGCTTCTACAAATGGATAATGATCCTAAACACACCTGGAAATCCACGGGGGATTACATCAAGAGGCGTAAACTGAAGGTTTTGCCATGGCCTTCACAATCTCCTGACCTCAACATCATTGAAAATCTATGGATAGACCTTAAAAGAGCCGTGCGTGACAGACAGCCCAGAAATCTCAAAGAACTGGAAGACTTTTGTAGGGAAGAATGGGCAAAGATACCTCAAACAAGAACTGAAAGACTCTTGGCTGGCTACAAAAAGCGTTTACAAGCTGTGATACTTGCCAAAGGGGGCAGTACAACATATTAACTCTGCAGGGGGCCAAAACTTTTGCAGACGCCATTTTTTTGTTTTCTGTTATTTTGAAAGTGTAAATGATGGAAATAAAATCTAACTTTTGTTGACATATTATAAGAATGTGTAATCTGTAATTTGATGCCTTTTGGAGATTTTTCCATCTTTCCTTGGCTTCTTTATGCACATTAATACACATTTTTAGCTGGGGTGCCCAAACTTTCCATCCCCACTGTATATGAAGAATTATATATATTTATAATAATTATTTATTTGCAAACTTTTATAACAGAAACAAAGAAAAACGTGGGGGTTTTTTTCAAAATTTTTGGTCTTTTTTTGTTAATTTAGCAAAAAATAAAAACACCAGCGGTGATTAAATACCACCAAAAGAAAGCTCTAGTTGTGTGAAGAAAATGATAACATTCTAGTTTGTCTACAATGTTGTATGACCGCGCAATTGTCATTCAAAATGTGAGAGCGCTGAAACCTGAAAAATGGCCTGGGGGGAGGTAAAAGTACCCGGTATGGAAGTGGATTTTATATATATATATATATATACAGTTGTGTTCAAAATAATCGCAGTGAGTTGAAAAAAGTGACTAAAGCTGCAAATCCTTCTAATCCTTTTATTTCCATCCACACAAATGCATTGGGAACACGACACATTCTATTCCAAATCACAACATGAAGAAAAATACATCAAATTTGTGTTGTTCCTCTAAAAAAATGGAAGAAAAGTGAATATTAGACGGTTCAAAAAAATGGCCGTGTTTGTATTCTTCTTTACAAACTCCAACATTCACTATATAAACTGAGAAATGTTTGAAGATTTTGCTTTCCTTTGAATGACTTCATGAATATTTGGTTGTAGTCGCACTGTTTCTGAGAACTGCTGTACATCTGTGTTGCATGGAGTCCCCCAACTTCTGGCCCCTGTGATCAGGTATTCCAGCCCAGGATGATTGGACCACATTCCACAGTTCTTCTCTATTTCTTGGTTTGGCCTCAGAAACGGCATTTTTGATGTCACCCCACAAGTTTTCTATTGGACTAAGATCCGGGGATTGGGCTGGCCACTCCATAACGTCCATCTTGTTGGTCTGGAACCAAGATGTTGCACGTTTACTGGTGTGTTTGGGGTCGTTGTCTTGTTGGAACCCAGATTTCAAGGGCATTTCCTCTTCAGCATAAGGCAGTATGACCTCTTCAAGTATTCTGATGGATTCAGACTGATCCATGATCCCTGGTATGCGATAAATAGGCCCAACACCGTAGTATGAGAAACATCCCCATATCATGATGCTTGCACCACCATGCTTCACGGTCTTCACAGTGTACTGTGGCTTGAATTCAGTGTTTGGGGGTCGTCTGACAAACTGTCTCCGCCCACTAGACCCAAAAAGAACAATCTTACTTTCATCAGCCCACAAAATGTTGCCCCATTTCTCTTTAGGCCGGTCAATGTGCTCTTTGGCAGATTGTAACCTCTTCAGCACACGTCTTTTTCCCAACAGTGGGACTTTGCGGGGACTTCTTGCAGATAGCGTGGCTTCACATCGGCGTCTTCTAATTGTAACAGTCCTCACAGGGAACGTCACACCTTCTTTCATCTTCCTGGAGCTGATTGTTGGCTGAGTCCTCACAGGGAACGTCACACCTTTCATCTTCCTGGAGCTGATTGTTGGCTGAGTCCGCGCCATGTTGGCTATTCTTCTATCCATTCCAATGGTAGTTTTTCGCTTTCTTCCGCGTCTTTCAGGTTTTGGTTGCCATTTTAAAGCATTTGCCATCATTTTAGCTGAGCAGTCGATCATTTTCTGCACTTCTTTATATGTTTTCCTCTCCAATCAACTTTTTAATCAAGGTACGCTGTTCTTCTGAACAATGTCTGGAACGACCCATTTTCCTCAGAATTTCAGAGAGAAATGCACTGTAACCAGCATGTCCAACATTTGCTGCCTTCCTTCCTTAAATAAGGGCAATAATTGCCACCTGTTTATCAAAGAATGAATGACGTCACTAATAGAACTCCACACGGCTATTATATTGAACACGCCCCTTTCAATGAGTGATTCAATGACACAGAATCAGCAGCATGCATGTCATGACTGTCGGGTCTGTTGGATTTCTATGACTGTACTACACCTGATAGGAAATTATTTGCCATGTAGAAATATCATTTCCACCAAATACAGCGATTGATCCGGTTAGTGATGTCTGACGGATAGTATTTTCAACACAACTGTATATATACAGTCATGGCCGAAATTGTTGGCACCCTTGATATTTTTCCTGAAAATCAAGTATTTCACACAAAAAAGGTATTGCATTAACACATGTTTTGCTATACACATGTTTATTCCCTTTGTATGTATTGGAACAAATATAAAACAGAGGCAGAAAAGCAAATATGACATAATGTCACACAAAACCCCAAAAATGGGCTGGACAAAAGTATTGGCACCCTTAACTTAATATTTGGTTGCACACCCTTTGGAAAACATAACTGAAATCAGTCGCTTCCTATAACCATCAATAAGCTTCTGACACCTCTCACCCGGAATTTTGGACCACTCTTCCTTTGCAAACAGCTCCAGGTCTCTCTTATTGGAAGGACACCTTTTCCCAACAGCAATTTTAAGATCTCTCCACAGGTGTTCAATGGGATTTAGATCTGGGCTCATTGCTGGCCACTTCAGAACTCTCCAGCGCTTCTTTGCCATCCATTTCTGAGTGCTTTTTGACGTATGTTTGGGGTCATTGTCCTGCTGGAAGACCCAGGATCTTGGACGCAAACCCAGCTTTCTGACACTGGGCCCTACAGTGCGACCCAAAATCCTTTGGTAATCCTCAGATTTCATGATGCCTTGCACACAGTCAAGGCACCCAGTGCCAGAGGCAGCAAAACAACCCCAAAACATCATTGAACCTCCACCATATTTTACCGTAGGTACTGTGTTTTGTTCTTTGTAGGCCTCATTCCGTTTTCGGTAAACAGTAGAATGATGTGCTTTACCGAAAAGCTCTATCTTGGTCTCATCTGTCCACAAGACGTTTTCCCAGAAGGCTTTTGGCTTACTCAAGTACATTTTGGCAAACTGTAGTCTTGCTTTTTTATGTCTCTGTGTCAGCAGTGGGGTCCTCCTGGGTCTCCTGCCATAGCGTTTCATTTCATTTAAATGTCGACGGATAGTTCGCGCTGACACTGATGCTCCCTGAGCCTGCAGGACAGCTTGAATGTCTTTGGAACATGTTTGGGGCTGCTTATCCACCATCCGGACTATTCTGCGTTGCAATCTTTCATCAATTTTCCTCATCCGTCCACGACCAGGGAGATTAGCTACAGTGCCATGGGTTGCAAACTTCTTGATAATGTTGCGCACTGTGGACAAAGGCAAATCTAGTTCTCTGGAGATGGACTTGTAACCTTGAGATTGTTGATATTTTGCCACAATTTTGGTTCTCAGGTCCTCAGACAGTTCTCGTCTCCTCTTTCTGTTGTCCATGCTTAGTGTGGCACAGACAGACACACAATGCAAAGGTTAAGTGAACGTCTCTCCTTTTTATCTGCTTTCAGGTGTGATTTCTATATTGCCCACACCTGTTACTTGCCCCAGGTGAGTTTACAGGAGCATCACATGCTTGTAACATTCTTATTTATCCGCAGTTGTGAAAGGGTGCCAATACTTTTGTCCAGCCCATTTTTGGAGGTTTGTGTGACATTATGTCGAATTTGCTTTCTTTCCTCCCTTTTTTTGTTTTGTCCCAATACACACAAAGGGAATAAACATGTGTATAGCAAAACATGTGTTAATGCAATACGTTTCGTGAGAAATACATGATTTCCTGGAGAAATATCAAGGGTGCCAACAATTTCGGCCATGACTGTATATATATTTATTATTATTATACAGTATTTATATAGCGGCAGAAGGTTTGCTCAGCGCTGTACATTATAGTGGGGACAGAACATGAGACAAGACAGTAACAATACAATACATGAGGGGTTCGAGGGCCCTGATCCTGGGAGCTTACAATCTAGGAGGGAGGGGGTAGAGGTACAGGAGGAAGTGGCTGTGGGGGATGGAGTGGTGGGAGGAGTGGAGGGGATCGGCTGTTAGGTGAGGGTGGGGTAGGCTTCCCTGAAGAGGTGGGCTTTCAGGGTGCGCCTAAAGGTGAGGAGGGTAGGTGACAGTCTGATGGATTGGGGTAGGGAGTTCCAGAGGATGGGAGAAGTCCTGGAGAAGTCCTGCAGGCAAGCGTGGGAGGAGGAGACCAGAGAGCTAGAGAGTAGGAGGTCTTGTGAGGAGCGAAGAGTACGGGTTGGGTGGGATTTGGGTATCAGGTCGGTGATGCAGTTTGGGGCGGCGTTGTGAATGGCTTTGTAGGTCAGAGTTAGTAGTTTGAATTTAATGCGTTGGGCAATCGAGAGCCAGTGGAGGGATTGGCAGAGGGGGGTGGAGGTCAGTGCAGGGATTGGCAGAAAGGGGTGGAGGCCAGTAGAGGGATTGGCAGAGGGGGGTGGAGGACACTGAGTGGAGGCCAGTGGAGGGATTGGCAGAGGGGGGTGGAGGACACTGAATGGAGGCCAGTGGAGGGATTGGCAGAGGAAGGTGGAGGACACTGAGTGGAGGCCAGTGGAGGGAATGACAGAGGGGGGTGGAGGACACTGAATGGAGGCCAGTGGAGGGATTGGCAGGGGGGGGGTGGAGGACACTGAATGGAGGCCAGTGGAGGGAATGACAGAGGGGGGTGGAGGACACTGAGTGGAGGCCAGTGGAGGGGTTGGCAGAGGGGGGTGGAGGATACTGAGTGGAGGCCAGTGGAGGGATTGGCAGAGAGGGGTGGAGGTCAGTGGAGGGATTGGCAGAGGGGGGTGGAGGACACTGAGTGGAGGCCAGTGGAGGGAATGACAGAGGGGGGTGGAGGACACTGAGTGGAAGCCAGTGGAGGGAATGACAGAGGGGGGTGGAGGACACTGAATGGAGGCCAGTGGAGGGATTGGCAGGGGGGGGTGGAGGTCAGTGCAGGGATTGGCAGAAAGGGGTGGAGGCCAGTAGAGGGATTGGCAGAGGGGGGTGGAGGACACTGAGTGGAGGCCAGTGGAGGGATTGGCAGAGGGGGGTGGAGGACACTGAATGGAGGCCAGTGGAGGGATTGGCAGAGGGAGGTGGAGGACACTGAGTGGAGGCCAGTGGAGGGAATGACAGAGGGGGGTGGAGGACACTGAATGGAGGCCAGTGGAGGGATTGGCAGGGGGGGGGTGGAGGACACTGAATGGAGGCCAGTGGAGGGAATGACAGAGGGGGGTGGAGGACACTGAGTGGAGGCCAGTGGAGGGGTTGGCAGAGGGGGGTGGAGGATACTGAGTGGAGGCCAGTGGAGGGGTTGGCAGAGAGGGGTGGAGGTCAGTGGAGGGATTGGCAGAGGGGGGTGGAGGACACTGAGTGGAGGCCAGTGGAGGGATTGGCAGAGGGGGGTGGAGGTCAGTGGAGGGATTGGCAGAGAGGGGTGGAGGACACTGAGTGGAGGCCAGTGGAGGGAATGACAGAGAGGGGTGGAGGTCAGTGGAGGGATTGGCAGAGAGGGGTGGAGGACACTGAGTGGAGGCCAGTGGAGGGAATGACAGAGGGGGGTGGAGGTCAGTGGAGGGATTGGCAGAGAGGGGTGGAGGCCAGTGGAGGGAATGACAGAGGGGGGTGGCAGATACGGAGCGGTTGGTGAGGTGGATGAGTCTGGCCGCTGAGTTCAGGATGGACTGAAGCGGGGATAGCCTGTGTTGGGGGAGGCCGGTGAGGATGAACGAGTGGTTTAGTAGTGTCCGGGGTATATAGATTATATTTATTTTGGAATATATTGAATGCGGCCCAAATTGTAGCATTTCAAATATATGTCAATATATTTGGGAAGAATATTTTTCTATATATATTTTCCTTCCATGTATCTGTCTCTGCTGATTGTACCAGTAAAGCCGCGGCGTTTGGGGCGCGGTCAGTTCCCTGCATAGTGCGGTTGGAGGATATAGAAAAGGTGGTGGGAGGGTTTCTCCAGGTCAAAGTTTTCCAGAATGGAGGACAATAGATGGGACTTTGGCGCAGAATGTTTCATTGTTCGCAGTACCTCCCCCCTTCATAACACATCTTCGATAAAATAAGCCCTTCACATGCTGAAACGTTGGTGGAAATCGTCCAATTCCCCGGTAAAAGCTGCCGTGGTATGGAGGACGTAGACAGATGCCACGTCTAGCTCCACCAAGAAGAACGCTTTGGACAGAAGGCCATTAAAACTGCCTAAAATGAACAATTTTCCTTTTATTGACAGACGTTCTCATTAGAGAGAATCCCGGAAATTCAGAAAATCCCATAAAAAATCACATTATTAAAAAAGGAATCCAAAATCCCCGTCATTTGGAGACAGGAAGGGATGTGAAACGGCTAAAATTCCTCCGATGTTCTTATGAAAAATGTAAATATCACGTTGACGGGAGATGACAATTATCCCGCCGGAGGGGGGGGGAGGGGAGGGGGGATCCAGGAAAAGGTTTATCGTTCTTCTGGGATTACAAAGATTTTGTTGTTATAAGAATGGAATGAATTAATTGCCGCGGCGATACTTTGTGGCGGATTGTAAGTTGAAATATATTCCGAATTTACCGGTTCCGTATGAGACGCGGCGAGAATTTCTTCCACATAAATATTTATAATTTCATCAGTGAAGAGGAAGACGTATGGAAAGTCACGAGACTCGGAGAAATAATATGTCAGGAGTGATGGAAAGGTCTCCGACGTCCGTGGTTTGTACTAATTGGGAAATGAAAAACGTGACTTTGTGTGAATGGTAACCGAGCTTCACCGCCACGGACAACGTCTCCTCAATCACTGTCCACGGATGGATTTCCACCAATGTAAGGGACATTCTTCCCACCGACCCCCCCAATGTAAGGGACATTCTTCCCACCGACCCCCAATGTAAGGGACATTCTTCCCACCGACCCCCCCAATGTAAGGGACATTCTTCCCACTGATCAATGTAAGGGACGTTCTTCCCACTGACCCCCCAATGTAAGGGACAGTCTTCCCACTGACCCCCAATGTAAGGGACATTCTTCCCACTGACCCCCAATGTAAGGGACATTCTTCCCACTGACCCCCAATGTAAGGGACATTCTTCCCACCGACCCCCCCAATGTAAGGGACGTTCTTCCCACTGACCCCCAATGTAAGGGACATTCTTCCCACCGACCCCCCCAATGTAAGGGACATTCTTCCCACTGATCACCAATGTAAGGGACATTCTTCCCACTGACCCCCAATGTAAGGGACATTCTTCCCACTGACCCCCCAATGTAAGGGACGTTCTTCCCACTGACCACCAATGTAAGGAACATTCTTCCCACTGACCACCAATGTAAGGGGCCTTCTCCCCACTGACCCCCAATGTAAGGGGACATTCTTCCCACTGACCCCCAATGTAAGGGGCCTTCTCCCCACTGACCCCCAATGTAAGGGACATTCTTCCCACTGACCCCCAATGTAAGGGACATTCTTCCCACTGACCCCCAATGTAAGGGACATTCTTCCCACTGACGTCCAATGTAAAGGACATTCTTCCCACTGACCCCCAATGTAAGGAACGTTCTTCCCACTGACCCCCAATGTAAGGGACATTCTTCCCACTGACCCCCAATGTAAGGGACGTTCTTCCCACCGATCCCCAATGTAAGGGACGTTCTTCCCACCGACCCCCAATGTAAGGGACGTTCTTCCCACCGACCCCCAATGTAAGGGACATTCTTCCCACTGACCCAGAAGGTAAGGGACATTCTTCCCACTGACCCCCAATGTAAGGGACATTCTTCCCACTGACCCCCAATGTAAGGGACATTCTGCACACTGACCCCCAATGTAAGGAGCATTCCTCCCACTGACCCCCAATGTAAGGAGCATTCCTCCCACTGACCCCCAATGTAAGGAGCATTCCTCCCACTGACCCCCAATGTAAGGGACATTCTTCCCACTGATCACCAATGTAAGGGACATTCTTCCCACTGACCCCCAATGTAAGGGACGTTCTTCCCACCGACCCCCAATGTAAGGGACATTCTTCCCACCGACCCCCAATGTAAGGAGCATTCTTCCCACCGACCACCAATGTAAGGGACATTCTTTCCACTGACCCCCAATGTAAGGGACATTCTTCCCACTGACGTCCAATGTAAGGGACATTCTTCCCACTGACCCCCAATGTAAGGGACATTCTTCCCACTGACCCCCAATGTAAGGGACGTTCTTCCCACCGACCCCCAATGTAAGGGACATTCTTCCCACTGACCCCCAATGTAAGGAGCATTCTTCCCACTGACCACCAATGTAAGAGACATTCTTCCCACTGACCCCCAATGTGAGGGACATTCTTCCCACTGATCACCAATGTGAGGGACATTCTTCCCACTGACCCCCCAATGTAAGGGACATTCTTCCCACTGACCCCCAATGTAAGGGACATTCTTCCCACTGACCCCCAATGTAAGGGACATTCTTCCCACTGACCCCCAATGTAAGGGACATTCTTCCCACTGACCCCCAATGTAAGGGACATTCTTCCCACTGACCCCCAATGTAAGGGACATTCTTCCCACTGACCCCCAATGTAGGGGACATTCTTCCCACTGACCACCAATGTAAGGGACATTCTTTCCACTGACCCCCCAATGTAAGGGACATTCTTCCCACTGACGTCCAATGTAAGGGACATTCTTCCCACTGACCCCCAATGTAAGGAGCATTCTTCCCACTGACCCCCAATGTAAGGGACATTCTTCCCACTGACCCCCAATGTAAGGAGCGTTCTTCCCACTGACCCCCAATGTAAGGGACGTTCTTCCCACTGACCCCCAATGTAAGGGACGTTCTTCCCACCGACCCCCAATGTGAGGGACATTCTTCCCACTGATCACCAATGTGAGGGACATTCTTCCCACTGACCACCAATGTGAGGGACATTCTTCCCACTGACCCCCAATGTAAGGGACATTCTTCCCACTGACCCCCAATGTAAGGGACATTCTTCCCACTGACCCCCAATGTAAGGGACATTCTTCCCACTGATCACCAATGTAAGGGACATTCTTCCCACCGACCCCCAATGTAAGGGACATTCTTCCCACTGACCCCCCAATGTAAGGGACATTCTTCCCACTGACCCCAATGTAAGGGACATTCTTCCCACTGACCCCCAATGTAAGGGACATTCTTCCCACTGACCCCCAATGTAAGGGACATTCTTCCCACTGACCCCCAATGTAAGGGACATTCTTCCCACTGACCCCCCAATGTAAGGGACATTCTTCCCACTGATCACCAATGTAAGGGACATTCTTCCCACTGACCCCCCAATGTAAGGGACATTCTTCCCACCGACCCACAATGTAAGGGACATTCTTCCCACCGACCCCCAATGTAAGGGACATTCTTCCCACTGACCCCCAATGTAAGGGACATTCTTCCCACTGATCACCAATGTAAGGGACATTCTTCCCACTGACCCCCCAATGTAAGGGACATTCTTCCCACCGACCCACAATGTAAGGGACATTCTTCCCACCGACCCCCAATGTAAGGGACATTCTTCCCACTGACCCCCAATGTAAGGGACATTCTTCCCACTGATCACCAATGTAAGGGACATTCTTCCCACTGACCCCCAATGTAAGGGACATTCTTCCCACTGACCCCCCAATGTAAGGGACATTCTTCCCACTGATCACCAATGTAAGGGACATTCTTCCCACTGACCCCCAATGTAAGGGACATTCTTCCCACTGACCCCCCAATGTAAGGGACATTCTTCCCACTGACCCCCAATGTAAGGGACATTCTTCCCACTGACCCCCAATGTAAGGGACATTCTTCCCACCGATCCCCAATGTAAGGGACATTCTTCCCACTGACCCCCCAATGTAAGGGACATTCTTCCCACTGACCACCAATGTAAGGGACATTCTTCCCACTGACCCCCCAATGTAAGGGACATTCTTCCCACTGACCCCCAATGTAAGGGACATTCTTCCCACTGACCCCCAATGTAAGGGACATTCTTCCCACTGATCACCAATGTAAGGGACATTCTTCCCACTGACCCCCCAATGTAAGGGACATTCTTCCCATTGACCCCCCAATGTAAGGGACATTCTTCCCACTGATCACCAATGTAAGGGACATTCTTCCCACTGACCCCCAATGTAAGGGACATTCTTCCCACTGACCCCCCAATGTAAGGGACATTCTTCCCACTGACCCCCAATGTAAGGGACATTCTTCCCACTGACCCCCAATGTAAGGGACATTCTTCCCACCGATCCCCAATGTAAGGGACATTCTTCCCACTGACCCCCCAATGTAAGGGACATTCTTCCCACTGACCCCCAATGTAAGGGACATTCTTCCCACTGACCCCCCAATGTAAGGGACATTCTTCCCACTGACCCCCAATGTAAGGGACATTCTTCCCACTGACCCCCCAATGTAAGGGACATTCTTCCCATCAGTAGTAGGGAGGATTGCACTGATGGGGATAATGTACGACAGATGTGAGGAATTCTCCCGTTTTCTATACTTTATGGTTATTACTATAATTTGTTGTAATTATTATTATTGTTGAAAATCAGGACGTCATATAGAGTAGCTCTGGGGGTCATATGTACCGTGTATGGAAGGAAAGAAGGAATTGAGGGAGGATGGGAGAGAAGGAAGATTGGAAAGAATTTGAGGGAGGATGGGAAGGAAGGAAGGATGGATGGATGGATGGAAGGAAGGAAAGAATTGAGGGAGGATGGGAAGGAAGGATGGAAGGAAGGAATGAATTGAGGGAGGATGGGAAGGAAGGATGGAAGGAAGGAACAAATTGAGGGAGGATGGGAAGGATGGAAAGAATTGAGGGAGGATGGGAAGGAAGGAAGGAAGGAAGGAATGAATTGAGGGAGGATGGGAAGGAAGGATGGAAGGAAGGAATGAATTGAGGGAGGATGGGAAGGAAGGATGGAAGGAAGGAATGAATTGAGGGAGGATGGGAAGGAAGGAAGGATGGAAGGAATGAATTGAGGGAGGATGGGAAGAAAGGAAGGATGGCAAGGAAGGAAGGAAGGAATTGAGGGAGGATGGGAAGAATGGAAGGATGGAAGGAAGGAAGGAATTGAGGGAGGATGGGAAGGATGGAAGGAAGGAAGGAATTGAGGGAGGATGGGAAGGAAGGAAGGATGGAAGGAAGGAAGGAATTGAGGGAGGATGGGAAGGATGGATGGAAGGAAGGAAGGAAGGAATCCTGTGCACTGTTCAGCACGCTCAGCCCTGTGAAATGCCATTTCCTTGCAGTGAATATTCCTCATTGAAGGACGATGGATTCCTCCGATCTCGGGGAGCCAAGCAATGAATATTTGGGCCCCGGGCCCCCTCATTGCCTATTCAGGGAAGACGTCAGAAGTCAGCTTTGCTCAGCACTGAACAAGGTTGTAGAATATTATTTCCGGATCCTATAAACATTTCTCAGCCCGGATGATGACTAGGAATTCGCTCGCAGCGTCAGGTCGATCGGTAGCGGTGATTAAATCCAGAAAATATCTTCCAGAATAAATGTTCTCCCCGAATGTTTTCTGACTTTCACAATAACATTTATTGGCGCCCGTCTTTCAGAGAATTCGAATGCATCTCCTGCGTCATGGCAGAATGTTCCACAGCCGTGAAGCCGGTGGGGGGGGGGGGGGGGGCAGGCCGGGCTCCGGTGATCTCCAAACCTGATGACAGAATCCATTGTTTTTGACAGAAATGTCATTTTGGCTCAGAGAGGAGGGCAGGAGGGCTGAGTACAGACACGAGGCAAGAGTCGGAGATCTCTCAGAGGCGTCCAGGAGGCCCCACAACCAGACCTCTGTATCCACCTGACCCCTGGACAGGCTTTACCCCCTTCCTGGCCAGGACATTTATTTGCTATTCAGCACTGCACTACTTTAACTGGTAATTGCACAGTCATGCAACACTGCATCCCAATGACATTTATATAATTTTTTTCACACAAATAGAGCTTTCTATTGTTGGTATTTGATCACCACTGGGGGGTTTTTTTATTTTTTTATTATATGAACAAAAAAAACAAACATAAAAATAATAATAGGTTTTATAGCAGAAAGTATAAAATATTATCTGTGGATCTGACGTCCGCTGACTACATAACAACTATGGTGTCAGAAGTTTGTTTCTTCGCAGGAAATATTATTTGACTCTTTACATCTCCAGCCCGTAACTTCAGCTCGGATACGCCGGGAGATGATTTCACGGTTTTTCTTTTTTCTGCTCTGCTGTGAGAATCGGCATCATAAAAAGAAAAAATAGGATTGTCAGCAAAAGAATAGCGGGAAAGGAGCCGGCACCGACCTACCATTGTATGAAGACGACTATAAACGCTTCGGATACAATGTTACAAAACAATCAATCATTAAATACACAATGTATGTCCCGGACGGCGTGATTCGGCTGAACGGAGCCCTTTCTCAGGCAGCCAGAGATTGGTGTGGGGAGGGGGCTGGGGAGCAAACGGTTGTCAGCTGGAGGCAAGTAGCAGAGGCAGGACGATTTACTGGGGTACCTGGGATCCACCCGGTGGAAACCATGTGGGCTCCATTCTTCAGGGGACCTGGTAAGGCAAGGGCTACCGGCCCTGATCCTCCAGGGTGTGAGACCCTCAACAGGAACTGGGGTAGCTGTGGACCACCCAGTGGAAACCATGTGGGCTCCATTCTTCAGGGAACCTGCTAAGGCAAGGGCTATTGGCCCTGATTCTCCAGGGTGTGAGACCCTCGATGGGAATTGGGGTACCTGTGGTACACCCGGTGGAAACCATGTGGGCTCCATTCTTCAGGGGAGCTGCTAAGGCAAGGGCTACCGGCCCTGATCCTCCAGGGTATGAGACCCCCAATGGGAACTGGGGTACCTGTGGTCCACCCGGTGGAAACCATGTGGGCTCCATTCTTCAGGGGACCTGCTAAGGCAAGCGCTACCAGCCCTGATCCTCCAGGGTGTGAGACCCCCGACAGGAACTGGGGTACCTGTGGTCCACCCAGTGGAAACCATGTGGGCTCTATTCTTCAGGGGACCTGCTAAGGCAAGCGCTACCAGCCCTGATCCTCCAGGGTGTGAGACCCCCGACAGGAACTGGGGTACCTGTGGTCCACCCGGTGGAAACCATGTGGGCTCCATTCTTCAGGGGACCTGCTAGGGCAAGGGCTACCCAGGTACTAGTCGGAGATCCCACTGATCATAAGGACACAGCCCCCCCCCCCAGGATCGGGACAAGGGGTGGTCAGGAGGGGCACTGTGGTATCATGTGAGGTGAGGGGGGTGCTGCAAGGAGATTGGGGGAGGAATTTAGAAAACGGCAAGGGGTAAATATTTTTCTAGGAGGGGAAATTTTGGAAGGAGTGCTGGGAGTGAGAGGGGGATCTGTGTTGAGAGGAGGGCGGGGGGAGAGGATTTGTGCTAGGAGGGGACATTTTAGAGGGGAGGGACTCAGTATTAGTAGGGATGATTAGGGGGTATTTGTGCTAGGAGGGGAAAATTGGGGGGGGGGATTTGTGCTGAAGGGTGCTTTGGAGTGGGGGGGGGGGATTTAGGGGATGGCAGGGGGTAAGAATTGTTCTAGGATGGGAAATTCGGGAAGGGGTGATAGGACTTGGGGGGATCTGTGTTGGGAGGGGGAATATGGGGAGAGGATATGTGCTAGGGGGAGGGTTTAGGGGCTTTGTGCTAGGATAGGTCATATGGTAGAGGGGGGGAGGGGATTTGTGTGAGTAGGGATCATTGGGAGGTATTTGTACTAAGAGGGGAAACTGGGGGGGATTTCTGCTGGGAGGGGGGCTTTGGAGTGGGAGTAGTTTAGGGGATTGAAGGGGGTAAGAATTGTTCTGGAATGGGAAATTTGGGAAGGGGTGCTAGGAGTGGTGATTTGGGGGGATCTGTGTTGGTAGGG
Organism: Staurois parvus; assembly: GCF_062004578.1. Lineage (NCBI taxonomy): Eukaryota > Metazoa > Chordata > Amphibia > Anura > Ranidae > Staurois > Staurois parvus. The sequence continues at coordinate 33,790 of NW_028319584.1, read as the reverse complement.
GGATGGGGAAGAGGGTTCGTGCTAGGAGGATTTAGGGGGGGGGGGTTATGCTAGAAGAGGTAGAGGGGGGGGGTGGATTTGTGCTTAGAAGGAAATTTTTAGAGGGGAGGGAATATGTGATAGTAGGGATGATTGGGGGGTATTTGTGCTAGGAGGTGAAATTGGGGGGGCTTTGGAGTGGGGGAGGGTTGTCTTAGGAGGTGGAATTTGGTGGATGGCAAGGGGTAAGAATTGTTCTAGTAGGGGAAATTTGGGAAGGGGTGTTCGGAGTGGTGACTTGGGGGGATATGTGTTGGGAGGGGGGGAGGGGAAGAGGATATGTGCGAGCTTGTTCAGTTAAACTTTGGCAATGAAACCTGGAAGCTGATTGGTTTCTGTGTGGAAATGAGACGGATTTTGCACTATCCAGCTTTAGTACATAAACCCATCGATGTCCTTTTTGCTCCCCAGAGTCATCATAGTGCTTATCGAACTTTCAGAAGTCTGTGAAGGTTCTCATGTCTCCAGGTCCTGGTATACCTAGTAGTGGTTGAAGACATTTTGTAGCTTTTGTGGGGGATCAGCAGAGCTGGGGGTTACTACTGAGCGGGGGATCAGCGGAGCTGGGGGTTACTACTGAGCGGGGGATCAGCAGAGCTGGGGGTTACTATTGAGTGGGGGATCGGCAGAGCTGGGGGTTACTACTGAGCGGGGGATCAGCAGAGCCGGGGGTTACTACTGAGTGGGAGATCGGCAGAGCTGGGGGTTACTACTGAGCGGGGGATCAGCAGAGCCGGGGGTTACTACTGAGTGGGAGATCGGCAGAGCTGGGGGTTACTACTGAGTGGGGGATCGGCAGAGCTGGGGGTTACTAATGAGGGAGGGATCAGCAGAGCTGGGGGATACTACTGAGTGGGGGATCAGCAGAGCTGGGGGTTACTACTGAGTGGGGGATCAGCAGAGGTGGGGGTTACTACTGAGTGGGGGATCAGCAGAGCTGGGGGTTACTACTGAGCAGGGGATCAGCAGAGCTGCGGGATACTACTGAGCGGGGGATCAGCAGAGCTGCGGGATACTACTGAGCGGGGGATCAGAAGAGCTGGGGGTTACTACCGAGCGGGGAGTATGATGAACAAAGGTACTAATGAGCTGAGGATCTGCAGGGCCCCTTTAAAACAAATCAACACAATGGCATTCGTTAAGCTTCAAAAAAAAAAAAAGCACGTAGAAGCGGAAGGCGCTTTCTTGTGTGATAAAAAAGTGGAAGTGTAGCTGAGCCCCGAGCGGCGCCCCTCCTCCTCCTCCTCCTCCTCCTCCGGTAAATATTTAGAATCAGATGTGACGGTTATGAAACGTTGTTGCCGTTTTCCTAATAAACTGGAAGAGCGTCTACCCGCCCCCGGAGGGCCCCGCCGCGCCGATTCCACGCCAGACGCTTTCCTCGCGGAAACCAAATGAGGCTGTAAAAGTGTTTCTTCCAGATGCTCTCGAAGCTTCACGACGCAAATAATGAATGTGAAGCCGCTTGTGGTGTCGGGACAGTTGGCAGCGCCGGCTCTTCGCTGGAGAGTCTTCTGTAGCCCAGATCCCTCCACCTGTCCCCCCTCCCCCCTTCCCCAGGGATGGGGGGCGGCTGCGGCACAGTATTTCAGGAGTTAACACCCTCCGCGGGCTTCACTGACCGGCTATTAACCCCGACAGAGACGGTGCGCATCACAAAATCATTTTAGAGCTGAAGATGACATAAAACCCGACAAATATTATATATTTTCTGAAAGAAGACACCCCAGAGCACGGGGTCCCCAAACTGTGGCCCTTGACTTTATCCAGCCCTTGAGCCACTATTCCTCCCACTGACACCAATGATGGGGCACTATTCCTCCCACTGATACCAATGATGTGGCACTATTCCTCCCGCTGACACCAATGATGGGGCACTATTCCTCCCACTGACACCAATGATGAGGCACTATTCCTCCCACTGACACCAATGATGGGGCACTATTCCTCCCACTGACACCAATGATGGGGCACTATTCCTCCCACTGACACCAATGACGGGGCACTATTCCTCCCACTGACACCAATGACGGGGCACTATTCCTCCCACTGACACCAATGATGGGACACTATTCCTCCCACTGATACCAATGATGGGGCACTATTCCTCCCACTGACACCAATGATGAGACACTATTCCTCCCACTGACACCAATGATGGGGCACTATTCCTCCCACTGACACCAATGATGGGACACTATCCCTCCCACTGTCACCAATGATGGGGCACTATTCCTCCCACTGACACCAATGATGGGGCACTATTCCTCCCACTGACACCAATGATGGGGCACTATTCCTCCCACTGACACCAATGATGGGGCACTATTCCTCCCACTGACACCAATGATGGGGCACTATTCCTCCCACTGACACCAATGATGGGGCACTATTCCTCCCACTGACACCAATGATGGGGCACTGTTCCTCCCACTGACACCAATGATGAGACACTATTTCTCCCACTGATACCAATGATGGGACACTATTCCCCCCACTGACACCAATGATGGGGCACTATTCCCCCACTGACACCAATGATGGGGCACTATTCCCCCCACTGATACCAATGATGGGACACTATTCCCCCCACTGACACCAATGATGGGGCACTATTCCCCCACTGACACCAATGATGGGACACTATTCCCCCCACTGACACCAATGATGGGACACTATTCCCCCCACTGACACCAATGATGGGACACTATTCTTCCCACTGACACCAATGATGGGACACTATTCCTCCCACTGACACCAATGATGGGACACTATTCCTCCCACTGACACCAATGATGGGGCACTATTCCTCCCACTGATACCAATGATGGGACACTATTCCTCCCACTGACACCAATGATGGGGCACTATTCCTTCCACTGACACCAATGATGGGACACTATTCCTCCCACTGACACCAATGATGGGGCACTATTCCTTCCACTGACACCAATGATGGGACACTATTCCTCCCACTGACACCAATGATGGGACACTATTCCTCCCACTGACACCAGCGTTGTTACCAGCACAAGGACATTTTCAGCCATCCGGTCCTGTATAGCACCACCCTTCCTCCTCGCCCTAGGGTGGACAGACCGCATTGTGACCCTTTTATTCCCTGAAACCCTTCATGTGTCCTATAAAAGATTTTTCATTTCCCGGTAATTGGACTGATGAAGAAGATTCAAGTGTTTTTTTTTTCTCACGAAGACACCGCTGCCCCTCCCCCCCCCCCCCCCCGTATTGTAGATGTAGCGCACATTATCGGCTCCCGCTATGCCGCCTCTGTGACACCGCTAATGGTCGATTCATCCCTCGCGGCGGTTTCCATAATACACGCGGACCTCCTGGATAATCTGCCACCATTTCAGTCCAATTACGGGAAAGGCCGAGCGGCCCGGGCTGCAGATTCATTTCCTCATCTACCTGATCATGGAGGAGCCGCCAATCGTGAAAACTTTGTTCGGGTTTATTGCTTCGACTGCTGAACACGGCCGGATTATGGCTTTGTAACCCGCGCTGCGATTGTAGGATTCCATCCGGGGGATGGGGGAGGGGTACAGTCTACTCCGCGAGGCCTACAAGAAACATTCGGACTTCCAGATGGAACTCCATCCAACGTGTTGACCTTCGTGGAGCCGATTTTCATTCCTTACTTGCCCCCAACCTCTAGGATGGGATCTTCTTCCACCTTCACTCAGGACTAGGGATGAGTGAAACCGAGGGGCTTCATTGCCCCCTAAAAATTTGGTGGAAATTGGGAGATATTGTTGAATTTTGACCCTTTGGGTGAAATGCATTGTAATTGACAGGACAGGCAAACTTAGGATGCTTTGTGGTGGTTCTTCAATGGTGGAGGAGACCTGGTGACCAGGAAAATGTCTGGGATTCAGATATGTAGGCAAGGCTGGGACAAGGGGTGGGCGAGACGGGCGACTGCCCTGGGCGCAATGGCTTACTGTAGGCATTCATATCAACGAGAAAGGCAAACTTAAGATGCTTCGTGGTGGTTCTTCAAAGGCGGAATAGACCAGGTGACCAGGAAAATGTCCGGGATTCAGATATGTAGGCAAGGCTGGGACAAGGGGTGGGCGAGAGGGAAGGTTGCCCTGGGGGCAATGGCTTACTGTAGGCATTGGAATCAACAAGAAAGGCAAACTTCGGATGCTTTGTGGTGGTTCTTCAAAGGCGGAATAGACCTGGTGACCAAGAAAATGTCTGGGATTCAGATATGTAGGCAGGGCCCGGGAAAAGGGATGGGCGAGAGGGGAGGTCAACGTGTTGACCTCTGTGGAGCCGATTTTCATTCCCTACTTGCGCCAACCTCTAGGATGGGATCTTCCTCCACCTTCACCAGGGATGAGTGAAACTGAGGGGCTTCATTCCCCCCCAAAATTTGGTGGAAATTGGGAGATATTGTCGAAATTTGACCCTTTGGGTGAAATGCATTGGAATCAACAGGACAGGCAAATTTAGGATGCTTTGTGGTGGTTCTTCAATGGTGGAGGAGACCTGGTGACCAGGAAAATGTCCGGGATTCAGATATGTAGGCAGGGCCTGGACAAGGGGTGGGCAAGACGGGCAGCTGCCCTGGGCGCAATGGCTTACTGTAGGCATTCATATCAACGAGAAAGGCAAACTTAAGATGCTTCGTGGTGGTTCTTCAAAGGCGGAATAGACCAGGTGACCAGGAAAATGTCCGGGATTCAGATATGTAGGCAAGGCTGGGACAAGGGGTGGGCGAGAGGGAAGGTTGCCCTGGGGGCAATGGCTTACTGTAGGCATTGGAATCAACAAGAAAGGCAAACTTCGGATGCTTTGTGGTGGTTCTTCAAAGGCGGAATAGACCAGGTGACCAGGAAAATGTCCGGGATTCAGATATGTAGGCAAGGCTGGGACAAGGGGTGGGCGAGAGGGAAGGTTGCCCTGGGGGCAATGGCTTACTGTAGGCATTGGAATCAACAAGAAAGGCAAACTTCGGATGCTTTGTGGTGGTTCTTCAAAGGCGGAATAGACCTGGTGACCAGGAAAATGTCTGGGATTCAGATATGTAGGCAGGGCCCGGGAAAAGGGATGGGCGAGAGGGGAGGTCAACGTGTTGACCTCTGTGGAGCCGATTTTCATTCCCTACTTGCGCTCAACCTCTAGGATGGGATCTTCCTCCACCTTCACCAGGGATGAGTGAAACTGAGGGGCTTCATTCCCCCCCAAAATTTGGTGGAAATTGGGAGATATTGTCGAAATTTGACCCTTTGGGTGAAATGCATTGGAATCAACAGGACAGGCAAATTTAGGATGCTTTGTGGTGGTTCTTCAAAGGCGGAATAGACCTGGTGACCAGGAAAATGTCCGGGATTCAGATATGTAGGCAGGGCCTGGACAAGGGGTGGGCGAGACGGGCAGCTGCCCTGGGTGCAATGGTTTACTGTAGGTGTTGGAATCAACGAGAAAGTCAAACTGAGAATGCTTTGTGGTGGTTCTTCAAAGATGGAATATACCTGGTGACCAGGAAAATGTCTGGGATTCAGATATGTAGGCGCAGCTGGGACAAGGGGTGGGCGAGAGGGGTGGGGGGTGCAGTTTGGTATCTTTGCCCTGGGCGCTGGGTGACCTTGTCCCGGCACGGCATGTAGGGGCCCCGTGATGATAAGGACCAGGATCTCCTCTCCACAACTCTGCTCTGGGGCTTGCGGGGGTCTGTGGACAGAGGGGAGTACACACATGGGGTTCGTTCCAAATCGTAATTTTTCATTATTTACAATATAATGAATCAGAAATAACAAAATGAAATGCGGCCGAAATTCGAATTTCGAATACGAGAGCGAAAAGAATAGAATAGATTAGAAAAGAATAGAATAGAACATTAAAAATACCATGTAAAAGAACAGAATAGATGAGAATAGAAAATAAATCTCCCCCCTCCCCCTGACTAATGGGATCTCACGGTCTGTCTCCCCCCTCCCCCTGACCAATCGTATCTCACCATCTGTCTCCCCCTGACCAATCGTATCTCACGGTGTGTCTCCCCCTCTCTGCAGATGGAGGTTGTCGGTCGGAATGGGACGGGATCGTCTGCTGGCCGGAGGGCGTGGCAGGAAGTTGGGTGTCCACGCCCTGCCCCGTCTATATCTACGACTTCAACCACAAAGGTAAAAGCCACGCCCACTACAGCTTCTTTTTTTCCCCAGCAATCCTTAAAAAAAAAAAGCTTCCTGATTGGTCAGCATCGGTCTGATATGAGTGACTCATACTTGGGGGAGGCGGCTAAATGGAAGCTGTGAGGTGCAGCAGACAGGGGGCGCCGGAGGATGCGATGTAAGATCAGCTGTGATAGGCTGACAGAGACCTCCAATCACCCGCAGCTCCATGTTCTGTGTGTACAGATGGGGGGCGACGTACACGCCATTGTGACAGGAAACACTGTACCAGAGGAGCTTACGCTCTAATGTCCCCTCCCCCCACAGTCCCATCAGTCTCTGTACCAGAGGAGCTTACACTCTAATGTCCCCTCCCCCACAGTCCCATCAGTCTCTGTACCAGAGGAGCTGACACTCTAATGTCCCCTCCCCCCACAGTCCCATCAGTCTCTGTACCAGAGGAGCTTACGCTCTAATGTCCCCTCCCCCACAGTCCCATCAGTCTCTATACAGAGGAGCTTACACTCTAATGTCCCCTCCCCCACAGTCACATCAGTCTCTGTACCAGAGGAGCTTACACTCTAATGTCCCCTCCCCCACAGTCACATCAGTCTCTGTACCAGAGGAGCTTACATTCTAATGTCCCCTCCCCCGCAGTCCCATCAGTCTCTGTACCAGAGGAGCTTACGCTCTAATGTCCCCTCCCCCACAGTCCCATCAGTCTCTGTACAGAGGAGCTTACACTCTAATGTCCCCTCCCCCCACAGTCCCATCAGTCTCTGTACAGAGGAGCTTACACTCTAATGTCCCCTCCCCCACAGTCACATCAGTCTCTGTACAGAGGAGCTTACACTCTAATGTCCCCTCCCCCACAGTCACATCAGTCTCTGCACCAGGGGAGCTTACACTCTAATGTCCCCTCCCCCACAGTCCCATCAGTCTCTGTACAGAGGAGCTGACACTCTAATGTCCCCTCCCCCCAGTCCCATCAGTCTCTGTACAGGGGAGCTTACACTCTAATGTCCCCTCCCCCACAGTCACATCAGTCTCTGTACCAGAGGAGCTTACACTCGAATGTCCCCTCCCCCACAGTCCCATCAGTCTCTGTACCAGAGGAGCTTACACTCTAATGTCCCCTCCCCCACAGTCACACACTATAGAGCTGTGACATATACCGCAGTGCTGTACAGAGATCCCCGACTTTGCAATCTCTCGATTTTCCAGCACTATGTAGGAGGGTCCTCAGGCGCCCTCTGCGGTCCCTGACTGCCCCGGGATCTGACCGGAAGGGGCGTGGCGTCACTTTGCGTCCTGCGGAAGGGGTGTGGCGATGTAAGGTAAGTCAGTAAAAAATGATTGTGGGCGGAGCTGCTTCAAAAATGGCGACTGGACCTGAACTCTCATCTACTAAATATCCAACGAAAGCGGTGACAACGCTGCCGGGCGACTTCACTGCAGAACAAACAGTGTTGTCACCCTGTTCCAGGAAGTGGGAGAGGTCGGATCTGCTGGCAGGATCAACATGCAATGAGCTATGTCACGGGGGGGGAGGGGGAGTTTATAGCCCATCTCTAGGCTCCCCCTTACTTTTGTATTCGTATCGTTTCTCTGACAGGTGAAGCTCACCGGCGATGCGACATGAACGGGAGCTGGGAGCTGGTGCCGGGAAACAACCGCACGTGGGCCAACTACACCGAGTGCGCCAAATTCCTCTCCAACGAGACCAGAGAACGGGTACGATCTACATGTGTGTCCTGCCTGCCATCCCCGCATCGGATGTGATCCCCGCATCGGATGTGTTCACCGCATCGGATGTGATCCCCGCCTCAAATGTGTTCCCCGCATCAAATGTGGTCCCCGCCTCAAATGTGTTCCCCGCATCGGATGTGATCCCCGCATCAAATGTGGTCCCCGCATCAAATGTGTTCCCCGCATCGGATGTGATCCCCGCATCGATCTGAGCCTAGAAATGTCCATCGTATCTTTTGTCTTCCGGAACAAAAAAAAATTCAGCGCACTTCCTGAAGACACGTGCAACTCGCCGCGTTCCGAACCGAATCGAGGACCAATTTTTTGGCGATTTAGAATTCGATTAGAATTTGAATTTCATCCGAATTTCAATTCGTTGTTTCGGATCCGTCGCTGTTACAATTCGGAAATTCAGTTACATCCGAGTTTCGAAATTTGCCAAAGTAACGAATCCGACAAAACTAAATGAAATTTGAATTCTAATCAAATTCAAAATCAACAACAACAGAATAGAACAGAATAGAATACAAAAAAACAAAGGATGGAATTGATTAGAGTGTAATAGAGAAAAAAAATATAACTGCCTTTCAAAATTCTAAATTTGAATAGATTAGAAGAAAAAAGAATAGAATAGAAAAAAAACAATAGAATAGAATTCAATAGAATAGAATAGAACTGTCTTCCGCAATTCGAATCTCGAATAGAATACATTTGAGTAGATTATAATGAAATAGAAAAGAATAGAATAGAAAAACAATAGAATAGAATTCAATAGAATAGAATAGAACTGTCTTCCGCAATTCGAATCTCGAATAGAATACATTTGAGTAGATTATAACGAAATAGAAAAGAATAGAATAGAAAAACAGAATAGAATACAATAGAATAGAATAGAACTGTCTTCCGCAATTCGAATCTCGAATAGAATACATTTGAGTAGATTATAATGAAATAGAAAAGAATAGAATAGAAAAACATTAGAATAGAATACAATAGAATATAACTGTCTTCTGGAATTTGAGTAGATAAGAATTAAAATAGAAAAGAATGGGAAATAAGAGAAAAGATCTTGAAAAAAACAATAGAATAGAATAAAATGGAAAGAATATACTTGTTTTCCAAAATTTAAATATCGAATAGAATAGAAAAAAAAAAATGATAGAATAGAATTCAATGGATTAGAATATAATAGAAAAGAATAGAAAAAAACTAGAATTTATCTGTCTTCTGAAATTACAATTTTGAGTATAATAAATTTGAATAAATTAGAATAAAATAGAAAAGAATAGAATAGAACATAAAAAAAAAATAGAATAGAATAAAATGAAAAGAATATAACCATTTTCCAAAATTCAAATTTCAAATTGAATATTGAGGATTAGAATATAATAGAAAAGAATAGAATAGAAAAAAACGAAAAGAATATAAATGTCTTTCGAAATTTGAATTTCGAATAAAATAAAATAAAATAAGAAAAAAATAGAACAGAATAAACGTGTATAACTGTCTTCCGAAATTTGAATTTAGAATAAAATAGAAAAGAAAAGCAAATAAAAGAATAGAATGGAATAGGGGAAAACAAATAGAATAAAATACAATATAACAGTCTTTCGAAATTCAAATTTCGAATAGAATAGAAAATAGGAGAACAGAATAGAATGAAGTAGAATAGAAAATAAAATGGAATAGAATAAAACAGAAAAAAAATAGCCAGTTAGAATTTTTCTGGTTTCAGTATTTTACATTTCTGCAAAGTTACAATGTACAGTCTGATCACTGGGGGAGGGGAGACTGAGGAAATGACTCCTCCTCCTTCTACAAAGTTACAATGTACAGTCTGATCACTGGGGGAGGGGAGACTGAGGAAATGCCTCCTCCTCCTTCTACAAAGTTACAATGTACAGTCTGATCACTGGGGGAGGGGAGACTGAGGAAACGCCTCCTCCTCCTTCTACAAAGTTACAATGTACAGTCTGATCACTGGGGGAGGGGAGACTGAGGAAACGCCTCCTCCTACAAAGTTACAATGTACAGTCTGATCACTGGGGGAGGGAAGACTGAGGAAATGACTCCTCCTCCTTCTACAAAGCCCCCCCTTCCCCCTTGCAAGTAACCTTGGATGGTTGGGAAGGAAAGAAAGGGGAATGGTTGCTCGCCCCCCACCCCGAAATGCTTTGGGGGGGGGGGACTCTGCTGTAGTAAATCTGCTGTAGGCGGTCCCTAAGTGGTTACATACAAGCAGTCCCTGGATGTGACTCTTGCGGTCCATGTTCAGCAGGGTGGGACTGGGAGAGGAAGAAGCGATGCAAGGAGCCAATTGTTTTGACCAGAAGCACGCTGATTGGAGGGGAGAGCAGAGTGACACAGAGATGAGCTCATTTGCTGCTTCCCCTTTCCCTGTCCAATCACAGGCTGGAGGGGGAGGTTCGAAGATGATGTCGCTAGACCAAAAACGAAAAGAGGGGGGAAACCTCCCGGCAAATCATCTTCTCCCCCCCACGCTGATGAGAAAAAAGGGGCCCCAGTGTTTGTGGGGGCCCCGGGGGGCAGGACGGTGATCAGAATCTGTTTGTTTTTGTCATAGTCGGTGGTCTGAGGTGTCCCCGATCTGAATTGGGTCCCCTGGGGTCACTTCCTGTACTGGTTTTCCGAAACAGAAGAGGAACTCGGGACCGTCTCTATGCATTCCAGTTCACCTGTAGCGCTGACAGAGGGTTTTTATGACCTGGGCTCAGAGAAAGTGGGTTGAATGGCGTTGGTCTTCAGATGACCTGGGCTCAGAGAAAGTGGGTTGAATGGCGTTGGTCTTCAGATGACTTGGGCTCAGAGAAAGTGGGTTGAATGGCGTTGGTCTTCAGATGACCTGGGCTCAGAGAAAGTGGGTTGAATGGCGTTGGTCTTCAGATGACCTGGGCTCGGAGAAAGTGGGTTGAATGGCGTTGGTCTTCAGATGACCTGGGCTCGGAGAAAGTGGGTTGAATGGCGTTGGTCTTCAGATGACCTGGGCTCGGAGAAAGTGGGTTGAATGGCGTTGGTCTTCAGATGACCTGGGCTCGGAGAAAGTGGGTTGAATGGCGTTGGTCTTCAGATGACCTGGGCTCAGAGAAAGTGGGTTGAATGGCGTTGGTCTTCAGATGACCTGGGCTCAGAGAAAGTGGGTTGAATGGCGTTGTTCTTCAGATGACCTGGGCTCAGAGAAAGTGGGTTGAATGGTGTTGGTCTTCAGACTGAGGACATCTAGTGGTTAAAAAAAAAACTGCAGTAGCCATTCTTTGGACTGAAGGCAACAGCTGGTTTCCTTATTTTACCTTTCGGTGGGCCGTTCATTTTTATCGTTTTCCTTTTTGGATGGAGTTCCTCTTTTTTCGGCAGGCATCTGAAGAGGACGCCACGATCCGGACTCGCTTTGGCCTTTAGATGGGAAAGTTTCCCTTTTGCCGACTCTTCCAAAGACTTTGTGAAGTTGCGTTTGGCCTTTGTTGTTGTGTTTTCGTTTCCCGCCGTATTGATTATTTTCGCGCTACTTCTAGTGCTTTTGAACCTTCGTCCGCCGATCGATTTTTTTTCTTTACGTGCGTCCAGCTATTTGTGAAGTTGTTTCTTTCGAAAAAGAGCAAAGGAATTTTTTCCGTGTCGCGGCCGGAAAGCGCCGAGTTGTGCCGCCGTATTCTCCACGCTCACATTTCACACTCTCCACGTAATCCCCTCAAAGTTGGGCATCTTCAAAGGAAAGGCCTAGAACCACAAAAGACCGAGGAGGAACGGGACCGTCGCAGAGCCGTCTCCGGATATTCCAGGCACTTCAATCAAGGATTCCCAAGTAGAAAAGGTAAAGACAAAGTCAACAAAGGGCAAAAAAGAGAAAACTTTTCCCGCACTCAACTGAAAATAGCGAACGTGTTTCGGCCATGATGGCCTTCTTCAAGCTTTGAAAAGGCCATCATGGCCGAAACACGTTCGCTATTTTCAGCCTTTTTTGACTACTAAAGAATTTGGAACGTACTGGATTGCCTGCTAATTTCTTCATTAGAAAGCCGGAAAAGGGCCCCTGAACATTTTTTGGGCCCTCAAATAGAATCATTCATTCATTGTAATAGTTTCTTCTTCAAGCTCTGAAGAAGGCCATCATGGCCGAAACACGTTATCTATTTTTTGCCTTTTTTGACTACTAAAGAATTTAGAACTTGGACTGTACCGGGTTGGCTGCTAATTTCTTCTATAGAAAGCCGGAAAAGGGCCCCTGAACGGTGTTTGGGCCCTCAAGTAGAATCATTCATTCATTGTGATAGTTTCTTCTTCAAGTGTTGAAGAACGCCATCATGGCCGAAACATATTAGCTATTTTCTGCCTCTTTTGATTACAAAAGAATTTGGAACGTACCCACTTGCCTTCTAATTTCTTCTATAGAAAGCTGGAAAAGGGCCCCTGAACAGTGTTTGGGCCCCCATTCAGGTAGAAACACTCATTCATTGTGATAGATTTTTCTTCAAGCTTTGAAGAAGGCCATCACAGCCGAAACACGTTAGCTATTTTCTGCCTCCTGTGACTACTAAAGAATTTGGAACCTAATGGTTTGCCTGCTAATTTCTTAATTAGAAAGCCAGAAAAGGGCCCCTGAACATTTTTTGGGCCCTCAAGTAGAATCATTCATTCATTTTGATAGTTTCTTCTTCAAGCCTTGAAGAAGGCCATCATGGCCGAAACACATTAGCTGTTTTGTGCCGCTTTTGAGTAATAAAGAATTTGGAACTTGGAACGCACCATGTTGCCTGAAAATTTCATTAGAAAGCCGGAAAAGGGCCCCTGAACAGTGTTTGGGCCCTCAAGTAGAAATTCATTGTGATGGCCTTCTTCAAAGCTTGATGAAGAAGGCCATCATGGCCGAAACACGTTAGCTATTTTGTGTCGCTTTTAACATAGCCTAATAAAGAATTTGGAACTTGGAACGTACCATGTTGCCTGAAAATTTCTTTATTAGATAGCCAGAAAAGGGCCCCTGAACAGTTCTTGGGTCCCCATTCAAGTAGAAACGCTCATTCATTGCGATAGTTTCTTCTTCAAGCTTTGAAAAAGGCCATCGTGGCCAAAACACGTTCGCTATTTTGTGCCTCTTTTGACTACTAAAGAATTTGGAACATACCGGGTTGCCTGCTAATTTCTTCTATAGAAAGCCGGAAAAGGGCCCCTGAACATTTTTTAGGCCCTCAAGTAGAATCATACATTCATTGTGATAGTTTCTTCTTCAAGCTTTGAAGAAGGCCATCATGGCCGAAACACGTTACCTATTTTCTGCCTCTTTTGACTACAAAAGAATTTGCAACATACCGGGTTGCCTGCTAATTTCTTTTATAGAAAGCTGAAAAAGGGCCCCTGAACAGTGTTTGGGCCCCCATTCAAGTAGAAACACTCATTCGTTGTGACAGATTCTTCTTCAAGCTTTGAAGAAGGCCATCATGGCCGAAACACGTTAGCTATTTTTGCCTCCCAAGCCAGTCCTTGTAGCAACCTCTGGCATTCAACCCTCAAAGCACTGACATACCAGGATTCCTGAGCAGAAAGGTCCTACTCACAATGTCCAAAGTCAGCGTCTCCAACCAGCTTCTGTGCAACACTCTTCAGTGGAAAATGGTCCTTCTCCAGCCTTGCTCCTCAAGGTAGTGTTCTCCAGCAAATGTCTTTAAATCCAGGTTCCTCCAGGCCCTCAGCCAACCACATGTTGAGGCCTAGCAACAGCCGCTCTTCAGTCACACAGTCCTTGTAGCAACCTCTGGCATTGAACCCCCAAAGCACAGGAACCCCTGGAGTCCTAAGCAGAACATTACTACTCACAATGTCTCCAACCAGCCTCCAAGCAACACTTCAGTGGAAAATGGTCCTTCTCCAGCCCAGCTCCTTAAGGTAGTGACCTCCTGCAAATGTCTTTAAATCCAGATTCCTCCAGGCCCTCAGCCAAGCACATGCTGAGGCCTAACAGTAACAGTTCCTCAGTAACACAGGCTGCCTCCCAGGCCAGTCCTTGTAGCAACCTCTGGCATTCAACCCCCAAAGCACAGGCTCCTTTGGATTCCTGAGCAGAAAGGTCCTACTCACAATGTCCAAGGTCAACAGTCTCCAACCAGCTTCTATGAAACACTCATCAGTGGAAAATGGTCCTTCTCAAGCCTTGCTCCTTAAGGTAGTGTCCTCCAGCAAATGTCTTTAAATCCAGGTTCCTCCAAGCCCTCAGCCAACCACATGCTGAGGCCTAGCAACAACTGCTTCTCAGTAACAGAGACTGGCTCCCAGGTCAGTCCTTGTAGCAACCTCAGGCATTCAACCACCAAAGCACAGGCACACCTGGATTCCTGAGCAGAAAGGTCCTACTCACAATGTCCAAGGTCAGCAGTCTCCATCCAGCTTCTGTGCAATACTCTTCAGTGGACAAGGGTCCTTCTCCAGCCCAGCACCTTAAGGTAGTGTCCTCCAGCAAATGACTTTAAATCCAGGTTCCTCCAGGCCCTCAGCCAACCACAAGCTGAGGCCTAGCAACAGCCGCTCTTCAGTCACACAGTCCTTGTAGCAACCTCTGGCATTGAACCCCAAAAGCACAGGAACCCCTGGAGTCCTAAGCAGAACATTACTACTCACAATGTCTCCAACCAGCCTCCAAGCAACACTTCAGTGGAAAATGGTCCTTCTCCAGCCCAGCTCCTTAAGGTAGTGACCTCCTGCAAATGTCTTTAAATCCAGATTCCTCCAGGCCCTCAGCCAAGCACATGCTGAGGCCTAACAGTAACAGTTCCTCAGTAACACAGGCTGCCTCCCAAGCCAGTCCTTGTAGCAACCTCTGGCATTCAACCCCCAAAGCACAGGCTCCTTTGGATTCCTGAGCAGAAAGGTCCTACTCACAATGTCCAAGGTCAACAGTCTCCAACCAGCTTCTATGCAACACTCATCAGTGGAAAATGGTCCTTCTCAAGCCTTGCTCCTTAAGGTAGTGTCCTCCAGCAAATGTCTTTAAATCCAGGTTCCTCCAAGCCCTCAGCCAACCACATGCTGAGGCCTAGCAACAACTGCTTCTCAGTAACAGAGACTGGCTCCCAGGTCAGTCCTTGTAGCAACCTCAGGCATTCAACCCCCAAAGCACAGGCACACCTGGATTCCTGAGCAGAAAGGTCCTACTCACAATGTCCAAGGTCAGCAGTCTCCATCCAGCTTCTGTGCAATACTCTTCAGTGGACAAGGGTCCTTCTCCAGCCCAGCACCTTAAGGTAGTGTCCTCCAGCAAATGTCTTTAAATCCAGGTTCCTCCAGGCCCTCAGCCAACCACAAGCTGAGGCCTAGCAACAGCCGCTCTTCAGTCACACAGTCCTTGTAGCAACCTCTGGCATTGAACCCCCAAAGCACAGGAACACCTGGAGTCCTAAGCAGAACATTACTACTCACAATGTCTCCAACCAGCCTCCAAGCAACACTTCAGTGGAAAATGGTCCTTCTCCAGCCCAGCTCCTTAAGGTAGTGACCTCCTGCAAATGTCTTTAAATCCAGATTCCTCCAGGCCCTCAGCCAAGCACATGCTGAGGCCTAACAGCAACAGTTCCTCAGTAACACAGGCTGCCTCCCAAGCCAGTCCTTGTAGCAACCTCTGGCATTCAACCCCCAAAGCACAGGCTCCTTTGGATTCCTGAGCAGAAAGGTCCTACTCACAATGTCCAAGGTCAGCAGTCTCCATCCAGCTTCTGTGCAACACTCATCAGTGGAAAATGGTCCTTCTCAAGCCTTGCTCCTTAAGGTAGTGTCCTCCAGCAAATGTCTTTAAATCCAGGTTCCTCCAGGCCCTCAGCCAACCACATGCTGAGGCCTAGCAACAACTGCTTCTCAGTAACAGAGACTGGCTCCCAGGTCAGTCCTTGTAGCAACCTCAGGCATTCAACCACCAAAGCACAGACACACCTGGATTCCTGAGCAGAAAGGTCCTACTCACAATGTCCAAGGTCAGCAGTCTCCATCCAGCTTCTGTGCAATACTCTTCAGTGGACAAGGGTCCTTCTCCAGCCCAGCACCTTAAGGTAGTGTCCTCCAGCAAATGACTTTAAATCCAGGTTCCTCCAGGCCCTCAGCCAACCACAAGCTGAGGCCTAGAAACAACCGCTCTTCAATAACACAGTCCTTGTAGCAACCTCTGGCATTGAACCCCCAAAGCACAGGAACACCTGGAGTCCTAAGCAGAACATTACTACTCACAATGTCTCCAACCAGCCTCCAAGCAACACTTCAGTGGAAAATGGTCCTTCTCCAGCCCAGCTCCTTAAGGTAGTGACCTCCTGCAAATGTCTTTAAATCCAGATTCCTCCAGGCCCTCAGCCAAGCACATGCTGAGGCCTAACAGCAACAGTTCCTCAGTAACACAGGCTGCCTCCCAAGCCAGTCCTTGTAGCAACCTCTGGCATTCAACCCCCAAAGCACAGGCTCCTTTGGATTCCTGAGCAGAAAGGTCCTACTCACAATGTCCAAGGTCAACAGTCTCCAACCAGCTTCTATGCAACACTCATCAGTGGAAAATGGTCCTTCTCCAGCCCAGCTCCTTAAGGTAGTGTCCTCCAGCAAATGTCTTTAAATCCAGGTTCCTCCAAGCCCTCAGCCAACCACAAGCTGAGGCCTAGCAACATCCGCTCTTCAGTAACACAGTCCTTGTAGCAACCTCTGGCATTGAACCCCCAAAGCACAGGGACACCTGGAGTCCTAAGCAGAACATTACTACTCACAATGTCCCCAACCAGCTTCCAAGCAACACTCTTCAGTGGAAAAGGATCCTTCTCCAGCCCAGCTCCTTAAGGTAGTGTCCTTCCTTTCAGAGCTCTGTGCTGTGGTCTCCCACGCTCATTGCGGCCATTCAAGCTACCAGAGCCTGTAACTGGTGGGGATCTACTGTTGCTGGAGGTCAATTTCTGGAAGGGATCTGCTGTTGAGGGAGGGGTCTACTGTTGCTGGCTGCTGGAGAGTCTATTTAGCTGACTGCTGGGGAATCTATTGTTGCTGGAGGGGATTTAGTTTTGCATGGTGGTCTATTGTTGCTGGTGGGGATCTATTTTTTCTGGAGGTCAATTGCTGGAAGGGATCTGCTGTTGAGGGAGGAGTCTACTGTTTCTGGCTGTTGGAGAGTCTATTTAGCTGGCAGCTGTGGAATCTTTTGTTGCTGGAGGGGATTTATTTTTGCATGGTGGTCTATTGTTGCTGGGGAGTCTACTGTTGCTGGAGGTCAATTTCTGAAAGGGATCTGCTGTTGAGGGAGGGGTCTAATATTGCTGGCTGCTGGAGAGTTTATTTAGCTGGCTGCTGGGGAATCTATTGTTGCTGCAGGGGATTTATTTTTTGCATGGTGATCTATTGTTGCTGGTGGGGATCTGTTGTTGCTGGGATGTCATTTGCTGGAAAGGATCTACTGTTTATTTCTGGCTGCCGGGGGGGGGGGCTACAGGGGATCTACTGTTGAGGGAGGGGTCTATTGTGGCTGGCTGCTGGAGAGTCTACTTAGCTATTGTTGCTGTTGTGGTATTTTGTTGGGGGGGGGGGGGTCCATAGGAATCTATTGTTGCTGTGGGAGGAGTTTATTGCTGCTGAGACGGATCTATTTCACTGGTTTTCTAGTTATTATTAACAAATTCAATACAAATGACTTGGCACCGCAGGATGATACTTGGCTCTGGATTCTCTAAAAGGGGCGGTACTACGGGGTGGGTTGGGGGTGGGACCATAAAATGATGCTCGGAGGTGGAACCATAAAACGATGCTCGGAGGTGGGACCATAAAACGATGCTCGGAGGTGGGACCAGAAAACGATGCTCGGAGGTGGGACCAGAAAACGATGCTCGGAAGTGGGACCATAAAACTATGCTCGGAGGTGGAACCATAAAACGATGCTCGGAGGTGGAACCATAAAACGATGCTCGGAGGTGGGACCACAAAACGATGCTTAGAGGTGGAACCATAAAACGATGCTCGGGGGTGGAACCATAAAACGATGCTCGGAGGTGGAACCATAAAACGATGCTCGGAGGTGGAACCATAAAACGATGCTCGGTGGTGGAACCATAAAACGATGCTCGGAGGTGGAACCATAAAATGATGCTCGGAGGTGGAACCATAAAACGATGCTCGGAGGTGGAACCATAAAACGATGCTCGGAGGTGGAACCATAAAACGATGCTTAGAGGTGGAACCATAAAACGATGCTCGGAGGTGGAACCATAAAACGATGCTCGGAGGTGGAACCATAAAACGATGCTCGGAGGTGGAACCATAAAACGATGCTCGGAGGTGGGACCACAAAACGATGCTTAGAGGTGGAACCATAAAACGATGCTCGGAGGTGGAACCATAAAACGATGCTCGGAGGTGGGA
Source organism: Staurois parvus (assembly GCF_062004578.1). NCBI lineage: Eukaryota > Metazoa > Chordata > Amphibia > Anura > Ranidae > Staurois > Staurois parvus. Next base: position 15,482 of record NW_028319584.1, on the reverse strand, counting down.
CCATAAAATGATGCTCGGAGGTGGAACCATAAAACGATGCTCGGAGGTGGGACCATAAAACGATGCTCGGAGGTGGAACCATAAAACGATGCTCGGTGGTGGAACCATAAAACGATGCTCGGAGGTGGAACCATAAAACGATGCTCGGTGGTGGAACCATAAAACCATGCTTAGAGGTGGAACCATAAAACGATGCTCGGAGGTGGAACCATAAAATGATGCTCGGAGGTGTGACCATAAAACGATGCTCGGTGGTGGAACCATAAAACGATGCTTAGAGGTGGAACCATAAAACGACGCTCGGAGGTGGGACCATAAAACGATGCTTAGAGGTGGAACCATAAAACCATGCTTAGAGGTGGAACCATAAAACGATGCTCGGAGGTGGAACCATAAAACGATGCTCGGGGGTGGAACCATAAAACGATGCTTGGAGGTGGAACCATAAAACGATGCTTGGAGGTGGAACCATAAAACGATGCTTGGAGGTGGAACCATAAAACGATGCTCGGAGGTGGAACCATAAAACGATGCTCGGAGGTGGAACCATAAAACGATGCTCGGAGGTGGAACCATAAAACGATGCTCGGTGGTGGGACCATAAAACGATGCTTGGAGGTGGAACCATAAAACGATGCTCGGAGGTGGAACCATAAAACGATGCTCGGAGGTGGGTAGGGGGCGGAGACCAGAAGTGACTCAGAAAGATGGGAGGGGAGTTCCTGCACCTTTTCTCTGAGAAAAAAAAATCTGTGGGACCTGTTTCAGCGAGGACTGCTTTTTTTTTGTTTTTTTAAATTTGAAACCACGTGAGGGTCACATTTACATAATAAAAAAATTAAATCGATGAAAGAAATTCGTGTTTCCCGTTAGATATCACCATACAATAAAAATGAATCGCGGTCTCTCCTGTCCCACACGTGACTCTGGCTGCCAATACAACGAATTCTATATTTATCCTTCAGAAAGGAAATCGGTAAAATCGCAGAACCCGAGAAGGACGGACGCACCCGCGGGATTCGAATCAATGAACCTTCCAATGCGTCGCCTTGTTTGCAGGCAGCAGTCTCTTAACAAATGACCCCGGCGTGCTCTTGAAACCTGAGCGTGGCGTGCGTTCTCCGGGTTCTCCGGCGCCGTTTCTTTCCCTCCCCCCTTTATAATTGGCGCACCATGAACGCGCGTACAGATTGTCAGTTGTTTGTATAAAGAACGAATAATGACGATGCTGGTGGGATCACGCCGCATTAATACATAGAAAGCGGACAATGACCTCCGACCTCACATTCTACATCGACCGTCGTGGAACTGTCAAAAGATCGCAGTGCGCAGATTTATGCACGCCTCCGAAACGCGGTACTTTTTTTTTTCACGATATTATTCCGTACATAATGAATGCCGGATATATTATGGAAATGAGCGTCGGAGGAACTGAAACATTGTATAACGCGCTACAGCCAACCGAAGAGTCAGGAGTACGGCACACGTCTGCTTTTCTGCTGCTGGAAGATTTTGTGGACTTCTAAACCCCCGTAGTCCACGCACATACGCCACGCACATACGCCACGCACATACGACACGCACATACGACACGCACATACGAAACGCACATATGCCACGCACATACGACACGCACATACGACACGCACATACAGTGGGGATGGAAAGTTTGGGCACCCCAGCTAAAAATGTGTATTAATGTGCATAAAGAAGCCAAGGAAAGATGGAAAAATCTCCAAAAGACATCAAATTCCAGATTAGACATTCTTATAATATGTCAACAAAAGTTAGATTTTATTTCCATCATTTACACTTTCAAAATAACAGAAAACAAAAAAATGGCGTCTGCAAAAGTTTGGGCCCCCTGCAGAGTTAATATCTTGTACTGCCCCCTTTGGCAAGTATCACGGCTTGTAAACGCTTTTTGTAGCCAGCCAAGAGTCTTTCAGTTCTTGTTTGAGGTATCTTTGCCCATTCTTCCTTACAAAAGTCTTCCAGTTCTCTGAGATTTCTGGGCTGTCTGTCAGCACGGCTCTTTTAAGGTCTATCCATAGATTTTCAATGATGTTGAGGTCAGGAGATTGTGAAGGCCATGGCAAAACCTTCAGTTTACGCCTCTTGATGTAATCCCCCGTGGATTTCCAGGTGTGTTTAGGATCATTATCCATTTGTAGAAGCCATCCTCTCTTTAACTTCAGCTTTTTCACAGATGGCATCAAGTTACCATCCAAAATTTGTTGAAATTTTATTGAATCCATTTTTCCTTCTACTCGTGAGATGTTCCCTGTGCCACTGGCTGCAACACAACCCCAAAGCATGATTGATCCAACCCCATGCTTCACAGTTGGACAGAGGTTCTTTTCATTCAATTCTGTGCCCCTTCTTCTCCAAACGTACCTTTGCTCATTCCGGCCAAAAAGTTCAATTTTAACCTCATCGGTCCACAGAACTTGTTTCCAAAATGCATCAGGCTTGTCTATATGTTCATTTGCAAAGTTCAAACGATGATTTTTGTGGTGAGGACGTAGAAGAGGTTTTCTTCTGATGACTCCTCCATGAAGACCATATTTGTACAAGTATCTCTTTATAGTGGAATAGTGACCACAACTCCAGTGTCTGCCAGATCTTTCTGGAGGGATCGTGCAGTCAAATGTGGGTTTTGAATTGTTTTTCTCACAATCCTGCGAGCTGTTCTGTCTGATATTTTTCTTGGTCTTCCAGATGTTGCTTTAACTTCCACTGTTCCTGATGACTGCCATTCCTTAATGACATTCCGAACAGAGGATATTGACATCTGAAAACGCTTTGCTATCTTCTTATAGCCTTCTCCAGCTTTGTGAGCGTCAACTATTTTCAGTTTCAGTTTTCTAGACAACTGCTTAGAAGAACCCATGGTGCTGATTGTTGGGGCAAGGTCAGATGAGTCGGGGCATTTAAAACCTTTGAGATTGACATCACCTGGTCTTCCCAGATGATGATTGAGAACAATCCATGACACTGGCAGGTCTCAGCTTGGCAAAGGGGGCAGTGCATGCTATAAATTCTGCAGGGGGCCCAAACTTTTGCAGACGCCATTTTTTTGTTTTCGGTTATTTTGAAAGTGTAAATGATGGAAATAAAATCTAACTTTTGTTGACATATTATAAGAATGTCTAATCTGTAATTTGATGCCTTTTGGAGATTTTTCCATCTTTCCTTGGCTTCTTTATGCACATTAATACAAATTTTTAGCTGGGGTGCCCAAACTTTCGATCCCCACTGTACGACACGCACATACGACACGCACATACGACACGCACACCAGCTCCCAGTATCCATCACCATGTCTGGGATATGTCCGAGGTTACACCAGCTGCTCTGAAACATTTTCTGTCTTGAAGGACCACGCATGGTTTGGTGATATCAACATCTAGCCAGTGACTCCCGTGGAGGTCTGTTACGGCACCCCTTGGCAGGTGACACGGATAAATCGAGGCCCATCCATGCTCCCTCTCCTCTTTCATCATTTGTTGCTTTCATCCATATCTGCTCTCCTCTGATTGTTCTCCTCCACTTCCACCCATGTCTGCTCCTCTCTGATCGTTCTCCTCCACTTCCACCCATATCTGCTGTCCTCTGATCGTTCTCCTCCACTTCCACCCATATCTGCTCTCCTCTGATCATTCTCCTCCACTTCCACCCATGTCTGCTCTCCTCTGATCATTCTCCTCCACCTCCATCCTTGTCTTCTCTCCTCTGATCATTCTCCTCCACCTCCATCCATGTCTGCTCTCCTCTGATCATTCTCCTCCACCTCCATCCATGTCTGCTCTCCTCTGATCATTCTCCTCCACCTCCATCCATGTCTGCTCTCCTCTGATCATTATTCTCCACTTCCACCCATGTCTGCTCTCCTCTGATCATTCTCCTCCACTTCCACCCATGTCTGCTCTCCTCTGATCATTCTCCTCCACTTCCACCCACGTCTGCTCTCCTCTGATCATTCTCCTCCACTTCCACCCATCTCTGCTCTCCTCTGATCTTTCTCCTCCACTTCCACCCATCTCTGCTCTCCTCTGATCATTCTCCTCCATTTCCACCCATGTCTGCTCTCCTCTGATCTTTCTCCTCCACTTCCACCCATATCTGCTCTCCTTTGATCATTCTCCTCCACTTCCACCCATATCCGCTCTCCTCTGATCATTCTCCTCCACTTCCACCCATGTCCGCTCTCCTCTGATCATTCTCCTCCACTTCCATCCATCTCTGCTCTCCTCTGATCATTCTCCTCCACTTCCACCCATGTCCCCTCTCCTCTGATCATTCTCCTCCACTTCCATCCATCTCTGCTCTCCTCTGATCATTCTCCTCCACTTCCACCCATCTCTGCTCTCCTCCAATCTTTCTCCTCCACTTCCACCCATATCTGCTCTCCAATCTTTCTCCTCCACTTCCACCCATATCTGCTCTCCAATCTTTCTCCTCCACTTCCACCCATATCTGCTCTCCTCCAATCTTTCTCCTCCACTTCCACCCATATCTGCTGTCCTCTGATCATTCTCCTCTACTTCCACCCATATCTGCTCTCCTCTGATCATTCTCCTCCACTTCCACCCATATCTGCTCTCCAATCTTTCTCCTCCACTTCCACCCATCTCTGCTCTCCAATCTTTCTCCTCCACTTCCACCCATATTTGCTCTCCTCTGATCTTTCTCCTCCACTTCCACCCATGTCCGCTCTCCTCTGATCATTCTCCTCCACCCATATCTGCTCTCCTTCTATTATATTCCCCTTCCACCCATGTCCCCTCTCCTCTGATCGTTCTCCATTTCCACCTATGCCTATGTGATCGTTCTACACTTCCATGTGAATACACAGAACCAGGGGCGGACTGACCATTTGGAAACTCAGGCACTGCCCGAGGGCCCGGGGTCAGTAGGGGGCCCCATGAGATGCCCCTGGTACCTTTTTCATAGGCTTGTTTGAGTGTGGGCAAGGACACAGGGGCCCCATGATCCCCTATTGCCCGGGGGCCCTATGAGTTGTCAGTCTGCCCTGGTTGGATGTATGAGAAGGCTGCCTGTCCATCGTTGGACACCTCAGTAAGTGATCCATGGACGTGTTTTGATATTGAGGCCATAAAATAAAAACGGGCATCGAAAAAAGGAAACATTCTAAGAAACTGTGAAATGTAAACTCTGCTTGGATCTCCACCTAAAATAAACACGAAGAACGACGGAGTCAACGTTACTTTCCTGCCCTTCGTTATTCTATCCTAAATATAGTCCTAGAATTCCAGTTCACGTTTAGCTTCCTTCTCCCAGCAGAACCTCGGTGGTGGAATGTTTGTAGGCTGAAGCACCCTCTGGGGATCTTGGTGGATGTGAGTCTCGGTCAAGGTCAACCTGCCCTAATAGAAAATAAACTTCCTCTTTTACGATCTTGGAAACATCTCAAACGTTCGCATTTATCACGCTGCCGAATACTCCCACCGGGAGATCGCGTCCAAATATTGTGCCCCCCCCCCCCCCCCTTACCTAGGATTCAGCATTTCTCCTTTTTGGTACATTTCTATTAAAGCTTCAGCCATGTTTTCATCTTCCTCCGATCATCATGTCCATCCGCAGTGCCGTACTGAATGGATATTACCAATTTTTTGTTGATAATTTACAAATACATTTTTTTCATGTAATTTGTCTGAACTTCCGGTCCCTCCTAGGTGATTACATCATTTCCCGTTGCCTCCTGGGATATTGGTGACACCTATCCCAGGAGTCCTTAGGTAGCCTCTGGAGTGACCAATCATGCTTCTCTGTCTGGTAATCTGATGGACGTGTCTGGGTTTGGTGGTGGCCAGGAGAACGGTATCCATGGAATGGGTTTCCATGGCCGAGCAGCTGCATCCAAGCCTTCCATCACCAAGTGCAATGCAAAGCATCAGATGCCGTGGTGTAAAGCACGCCGCCACTTTACTCTAGAGCAGAGGAGATGTGTTGTCTGGAGTGACCAATCACACTTCTCTGTCTGGAAATCCAATGAATGTGTCTCGGTTTGGCGGTTGCCAGGAGTACGGTACTTGCCTGACTGCATTGTGCCAAGTGTAAAGATTGGTGGAGGGGGGATTATGGTGTGGGGTTGTTTTTCAGAGGTTGGGCTTGGCCCCCTAGTTCCAGTGAAGAGAACTCTTAAGATGACATTTTGGACAATTTCATGCTCCCAACATTGTGGGAGGAGTTTGGGGATGGCCCATGATATGGAGGGGATTGGAACACCTGAATCACATGATATGGAGGGGATTGGAACACCTGAATCACATGATATGGAGGGGATTGGAGCACCTGAATCACATGATATGGAGGGGATTGGAGCACCTGAATCACATGATATGGAGGGGATTGGAGCACCTGAATCACATGATTGGGAGGGCGGGTCCAATACTTTTGACAATATCGTGTATTTGAGCTTTGATTTGTTGTTTTATGATATATTGATGTATAAATACATAAGGGGGGATATGATCTCCATGTATAATACATAAGGGGGGATATGATCTCCATGTATAATACATAAGGGGGGGATATGATCTCCATGTATAATACATAAGGGGGGATATGATCTCCATGTATAATACATAAGGGGGGGATATGATCTCCATGTATAATACATAAGAGGGGATATGATCTCCATGTATAATACATAAGGGGGGATATGATCTCCATGTATAATACATAAGGGGGGGGGATATGATCTCCATGTATAATACATAAGGGGGGGGGGATATGATCTCCATGTATAATACATAAGGGGGGGATATGATCTCCATGTATAATACATAAGGGGGGGATATGATCTCCATGTATAATACATAAGGGGGGGATATGATCTCCATGTATAATACATAAGGGGGGATATGATCTCCATGTATAATACATAAGGGGGGATATGATCTCCATGTATAATACATAAGGGGGGATATGATCTCCATGTATAATACATAAGGGGGGGATATGATCTCCATGTATAATACATAAGGGGGGGATATGATCACCATGTATAAATACATAAGGGGGGGATATGATCTCCATGTATAATACATAAGGGGGGATATGATCTCCATGTATAATACATAAGGGGGGATATGATCTCCATGTATAATACATAAGGGGGGGATATGATCACCATGTATAATACATAAGGGGGGGATATGATCACCATGTATAAATACATAAGGGGGGATATGATCTCCATGTATAATACATAAGGGGGGATATGATCACCATGTGTAATACATAAGGGGGGATATGATCTCCATGTGTAATACATAAGGGGGGATATGATCTCCATGTATAATACATAAGGGGGGATATGATCTCCATGTATAATACATAAGGGGGGATATGATCTCCATGTATAATACATAAGGGGGGATATGATCTCCATGTATAATACATAAGGGGGGGATATGATCTCCATGTATAATACATAAGGGGGATATGATCTCCATGTATAATACATAAGGGGGGATATGATCTCCATGTATAATACATAAGGGGGATATGATCTCCATGTATAATACATAAGGGGGGATATGATCTCCATGTATAATACATAAGGGGGGATATGATCTCCATGTATAATACATAAGGGGGGATATGATCTCCATGTATAATACATAAGGGGGGATATGATCTCCATGTATAATACATAAGGGGGATATGATCTCCATGTATAATACATAAGGGGGGGATATGATCTCCATGTATAATACATAAGGGGGGATATGATCTCCATGTATAATACATAAGGGGGGATATGATCTCCATGTATAATACATAAGAGGGGGATATGATCTCCATGTATAATACATAAGAGGGGGATATGATCTCCATGTATAATACATAAGGGGGGATATGATCTCCATGTATAATACATAAGGGGGGATATGATCTCCATGTATAATACATAAGGGGGGAGGATATGATCTCCATGTATAATACATAAGGGGGGATATGATCTCCATGTATAATACATAAGGGGGATATGATCTCCATGTATAATACATAAGGGGGGATATGATCTCCATGTATAATACATAAGGGGGGGATATGATCTCCATGTATAAATACATCAGTGGTTCATATAGTGAACTCGGTGTAGTTATTCCCCCTGAGGTCATCACAGAGGACAAGGGGGCGCTCTTTATATCTGGAGGAAAAGAAATGTAATCTCCAAACACGGAAAGGTTTCTTCACAGTCAGAGCTGTGAGAATGTGGAATAGACTCCCTCCAGAGTTGGGTGTGGCCAGCTCAGTGGATTGCTGTAGGAAAGTCCTGGATTCTTTCTTGGATACACAGAATATAACTGGATATAACATTTATAGGGAACGTTGATCCAGTGAATATCCGATTGCCTCTCGGGGGGTCAGGAAGGAATTTTTTCCCTGCAGGAGCAAATTGGATCGTGCTTTTTTTTTGGTTGAACTGGATGGACTTTTGTTTTTTTTCATCCAGACTAACTATGTAACCAATGATGGGGCACTATTCCCCCCACTGACACCAATGATGGGGCACTATTCCTCCCACTGACACCAATGATGGGACACTATTCCTCCCACTGACACCAATGATGGGGCACTATTCCTCCCACTGACACCAATGATGGGGCACTATTCCTCCCACTGACACCAATGATGGGGCACTATTCCTCCCTCTGATACCAATGATGGGGCACTTTTCCTCCCACTGACACCAATGATGGGGCACTTTTCCTCCCACTGATACCAATCATGGGGCACTTTTCCTCCCACTGACACCAATGATGAGGCACTATTCCTCCCACTGACACCAATGATGGGGCACTATTCCTCCCACTGACACCAATGATGGGGCACTATTCCTCCCACTGACACCAATGATGGGGCACTATTCCTCCCACTGACACCAATGATGGGGCACTTTTCCTCCCACTGATACCAATGATGGGGCACTTTTCCTCCCACTGATACCAATGATGGGGCACTTTTCCTCCCACTGACACCAATGATGGGGCACTATTCCTCCGAATGACACCAATGATGGGACACTATTCCTCCCACTGACACCAATGATGGGACACTATTCCTCCAACTGACACCAATGATGGGACACTATTCCTCCCACCGACACTAATGATGGGACACTATTCCTCCCACTGACACCAATGATGGGGCACTATTCCTCCCACTGACACCAATGATGGGGCACTATTCCTCCCACTGACACCAATGACGGGGCACTTTTCCTCCCACTGACACCAATGATGGGGCATTGTTTACTCCCTTTGACACCAATGATGGGGCATTATTCCTTCCACTGACACCAATGATGGGGCACTATTCCTTCCACTGACACCAATGATGGGGCACTATTCCTTCCACTGACACCAATGATGGGGCACTATTCCTTCCACTGACACCAATGATGGAGCACCATTCCTTCCACTGACACCAATGATGGGGCACTATTCCTTCCACTGACACCAATGATGGGGCACTATTCCTCCCACTGACACCAATGATGGGGCATTGTTTACTCCCTTTGACACCAGGACATTTTCTTCTCCCCTTGACCACAGTCCGGCCCTCCTAAAGTTTGAAGGACATTGAATTGGCCCTTTGTTTAGGAAGTTTGATATATACCATTGCATTGAGCAGGTCGGCACTCTGTGGCACATCTCACGCTCGTTGCAGCTCGGCCCAATTGGTTGCAAACCTAATTCTGGAAAAGCGAATCGCTCAACGCTGCTGCAAAAAAAACGGAAATAATATCTTCATTGTAAATCTTACCTCCGCGTCTACATCTCAATAATGCCAGAAATGTGAGCTCTCCGAACTTCCTTTTTTTTTTTTTTTTGGTAATAAGAGGTTTTGTGGCTCTTGCAGTCAATGCTACTAAATGACTGGAGTGCCTTGACCCCGCACACCCACCTCTGAGATCTGAGGCCGACTTACTGAGCGCTACGAGGTACTCGACACCCACTCTAACAAGCTCAAGCAACGTGGCGATAATGAGCCCGCCACTCCAACTGACATTTTCTCTTTCTGTCTTCTAGGAAGTTTTTGATCGACTTCATCTAATTTACACTGTCGGGTATTCCATGTCGCTGGGATCGTTAACCATCGCAGTGCTCATTCTAGGATACTTCAGGTAAATTTCTGGGGGTATTTGGCTTTTTATTATCTGAGCCGATTGATTTGATCCTGGCCGGTTGGGTTGAGTGAAGGTCAGCTGAAGTTCTTCAGATATAATTTGTAGGTTGCTTTTGTTCTTGAAAAACCCAAAGCTACAGCCCTGGCCGAACGTTTTGAGAATGACGCAAATATGAATTTTCCTTCAAGGAAACCCGGATTCACAGGCAAGGATGTTGTTACTAAGATTGCACCTAAATCAACCATTTATGGGACTATCAAGAACTTCCAGGAGAGTGGTTCAGTTGTTGTGAAGAAGGCTTCAGGGCACCAAAGACAGCCGAACAAGTGCCAGGACCGTCTCCTAAAGTTGGTTCAGCTGCAGGATCGGGCCACCACCAGTGCAGAGCTTGCTCAGGAATGGCAGGAGGCAGGTGTGATGCATCGGCACGCACAGGGAGGAGAAGACCTTTGGAGGATGGGCTGGTGTCAAGAAGGGCAGCAAAGAAGCCACTTCTCTCCAGAAAAAATATCGGGGACAGACTGATATTCTGCAAAAGGTCCAGGGATTGGGCTGCTGAGCACTGGGGGAAAGTCGTTTTCTCTGATGAATCCCCTTTCCAATTGTTTGGGGCATCCGGAAAAAATCTTGTCTGGAGAAGAAAAGGTGAACACTACCATCAGTCTGGTGTCATGCCAACAGTAAAGCCTCCTGAGACCATTCATGTGTGGGGTTGCTTCTCAGCCAAGGGAGTGGGCTCACTCACAAGAACACAGCCATGAATAAAGAATGGTCCAAAAACCTCCTTCGAGAGCACCTTCTCCCAAACACCCAAGAACAGTTTGGTGAGAACACAGCCATGGATAAAGAATGGTCCAAAAATCTCCTCCGAGACCAACTTCTCCCAACCATCCAAGAACAGTTTGGTGAGGAGCAACATCTTTTCCAGCATGATGGAGCACCTTGCCATAAGGCCAAAGTCATAACTAAGTGGCTTGGGGAACAAAACATGGAAATGTTCAGTCCATGACCAGGAAATTCCCCAGACCTTCATCCTATTGAGAACTTGTGGTCAATCCTTAAGAGGAGGGTGAACAAAAAAAAACTATGAATTCCTACAAACTCCAAGCATTGATTATGCAAGAATGGTCTGCCACCAGTCAGCTGCGGGATTTGGCCGCCACCAGTCAGCTGCGGGATTTGGCCACCACCAGTGCAGAGCTTGCTCAGGAATGGCAGCAGGCAGGTGTGTTGCATCGACACGCACAGGGAGGAGAAGACCTTTGGAGGATGGGCTGGTGTCAAGAAGGGCAGTAAAGAAGCCACTTCTCTCCAGAAAAAACATCGGGGACAGACTTATATTCTGCAAAAGTTCCAGGTATTGGACTGCTGAGGACTGGGGGATAGTCGTTTTCTCTGATGAATCTCCTTTCCAATTGTTTGGGGCATCCGGAAAAAATCTTGTCTGGAGAAGAAAAGGTGAACACTACCATCAGTCCAGTGTCATGCCAACAGTAAAGCCTCCTGAGACCATTCATGTGTGGGGTTGCTTCTCAGCCAAGGGAGTGGGCTCACAAGAACACAGCCATGAATAAAGAATGGTCCAAAAACCTCCTTCAAGAGCACCTTCTCCCAAACACCCAAGAACAGTTTGGTGAGAACACTGCCATGGATAAAGAATGGTCCAAAAATCTCCTCCGAGACCAACTTCTCCCAACCATCCAAGAACAGTTTTGTGAGGAGCAACATCTTTTCCAGCATGATGGAGCACCTTGCCATAAGGCAAAAGTCATAACTAAGTGGCTTGGGGAACAAAACATGGAAATGTTGGGTCCATGACCAGTAAACTCCCCAGACCTTCATCCCATTGAGAACTTGTGGTCAATCATTAAGAGGAGGGTGAACCAAAAACCCTCCACAAATTCCGACAAACTCCAAGCATTGATTATGCAAGAATGGTCTGCCACCAGTCAGCTGCGGGATTGGGCCACCACCATTGCATAGCTTGCTCAGGAATGGCAGCAGCAGGTGTGATGCATCGGCATGCACAGGGAGGAGAAGACCTTTGGAGGATGGCCTGGTGTCAAGAAGGGCAGCAAAGAAGCCTCTTCTCTCCAGGAAAAACATCGGGGACAGACTGATATTCTGCAAAAGGTCCAGGGAATGGATTGCTGAGGACTGGGGGAAAGTCATTTTCTCTGATGAATCCCCTTCTCGATTGTTTGGAGCATCCAGAAAAAACCTTGTCCAGAGAAGAAAAGGTGAGCGCTACCATCAGTTCTGTGTCATGCCAACAGTAAATCCTCCTGAGACCATTCATGTGTGGGGTTGCTTCTCAGCCAAGGGAGTGGGCTCACAAAAACACAGCCATGAATAAAGAATGGTCCAAAAACCTCCTTCGAGAGCAACTTCTCCCAACCATCCAAGAACAGTTTGGGGAGGAGCAACATCTTTTCCAGCATGATGGAGCACCTTGCCATAAGGCCAAAGTCAAAATTAAGTGGCTTGGGGAACAAAACATGGAAATGTTGGGTCCATGACCAGGAAACTCCCCAGACCTTCATCCCATTGAGAACTTGTGGTCAATCCTTAAGAGGAGGGTGAACAAAAAAACCCTACGAATTCCGACAAACTCCAAGCATTGATTATGCAAGAATGGTCTGCCACCAGTCAGCTGCAGGATTGGGCCACCACCAGTGCAGAGGTTTCTCAGGAATGGCAGCAGGCAGGTGTGATGCATTGGCACACACAGGGAGGAGAAGACCTTTGGAGGATGGGCTGGTGTCAAGAAGGGCAGCAAAGAAGCTATTTCTCTTCAGGAAAAACATCAGGGGCAGACTGATATTCTGCAAAAGGTCCAGGGATTCGACTGCTGAGGACTGGGGGAAAGTCATTTTCTCTGATGAATCCCCTTCCCATTTTTTGGGGAATCCAGAAAAAACTTTGTCCAGAGAAGAAAAGGTGAGCACTACCATCAGTCCTGTGTCATGCCAACAGTAAAGCCTCCTGAGACCATTCATGTGTGGGCTCACTCACAAGAACACGGCCATGCATAAAGAATGGTCCAAAAACCTCCTCCGAGAGCAACTTCTCCCAACCATCCAAGGACAGTTTGGTGGGGAACAACACCTTTTCCAGCATGATGGAGCACCTTCGCCATAAGGCCAAAGTCATAACTAAGTGGCTTGGAGAACAAAACATGGAAATATTGGGTCCATGGCCAGGAAACTCCCCAGACTTTGATCCCATTGAGAACTTGTGGTCAATCCTTAAGAGGAGAGTGAACAAAAAAACCCTACAAATTCCGACAAACTCCAAGCATTGATTATGCAAGAATGGGGTGCCACCAGTCAGCTGCGGGATTGGGACACCACCATTGCAGAGCTTGCTCAGGAATGGCAGCAGGCAGTGTTGTGATGTATCGGCATGCACAGGGAGGAGAAGACCTTTGGAGGATGGCCCTGGTGTCAAGAAGGGCAGCAAAGAAGCTATTTCTCTTCAGGAAAAACATCAGGGGCAGACTGATATTCTGCAAAAGGTCCAGGGATTGGATTGCTGAGGACTGGGGGAAAGTCATTTTCTCTGATGAATCCCCTTCCCATTTTTTGGAGAATCCAGAAAAAACTTTGTCCGGAGAAGAAAAGGTGAGCGCTACCATCAGTCCTGTGTCATGCCAACAGTAAAGCATCCTGAGACCATTCATGTTTGGGGTCGCTTCTCAGCCAAGGGGCTATGATGGGGCACTAGTCTTCCCACCAATACCAATGATGGGGCACTATTCCTCCCACTGATACCATTTATGGGGCATTGTTTACTCCCTTTGACACCAGGACATTTTCTTCTCCCTCTGACCACAGTCTGGCCCTCCTAAAGTCACAAGTTTGGGGAATCCAGAAAAAACTTTGTCTGGAGAAGAAAAGGTGAACGCTACCGTCAGTCCTGTGTCATGCCAACAGTAAAGCCTCCTGAGACCATTCATGTGTGGGGTCGCTTCTCAGCCAAGGGGGTGGGCTCACAAGAACACAGCCATGAATAAAGAATGGTCCAAAAACCACCTTCGAGATCAACTTCTCCCAACCACCCAAGAACAGTTTGGTGAGAACACTGCCATGGATAAAGAATGGTCCAAAAACCTCCTCCGAGAACAACTTCTCCCAACCATCCAAGGACAGTTTGGTGAGGAGCAACACCTTTTCCAGCATGATGAAGCACCTTCGCCATAAGGCCAAAGTCATAACTAAGTGGCTTGGAGAACAAAACATGGAAATGTTGGGTCCATGGCCAGGAAACTCCCCAGACCTTCATCCTATTGAGAACGTGTGGTCAATCCTTAAGCGGAGGGTGAACCAAAAACCCTCCACAAATTCCGACAAACTCCAAGCATTGATTATGCAAGAATGGTCTGCCACCAGTCAGCTGCAGGATTGGGCCACCACCAGTGCAGAGGTTTTCTCAGGAATGGCAGCAGGCAGGTGTGATGCATCGGCACACACAGGGAGGAGAAGACCTTTGGAGGATGGGCTGGTGTCAAGAAGGGCAGCAAAGAAGCTATTTCTCTTCAGGAAAAACATCAGGGGGCAGACTGATATTCTGCAAAAGGTCCAGGGATTGGATTGCTGTGGACTGGGGGAACGTCGTTTTCTCTGATGAATCCCCTTTCCGATTGTTTGGGGCATCCGGAAAAAATCTTGTCTGGAGAAGAAAAGGTGAACGCTACCATCAATCCTGTGTCATGCCAACAGTAAAGCCTCCTGAGACCATTCATGTGTGGGGTCACTTCTCAGCCAAGGTAGTGGGCTCACTCACAAGAACACAGCCATGAATAAAGAATGGTCCAAAAACCTCCTCCGAGAACAACTTCTCCCAACCATCCAAGGACAGTTTGGTGAGGAACAACACCTTTTCCAGCATGATGGAGCACCTTGCCATAAGGCCAAAGTCATAACTAAGTGGCTTGGGGAACAAAACATGGAAATGTTGGGTCCATGACCAAGAATCTCCCCAGACCTTCATCCCATTGAGAACTTGTAGTCAATCCTTAAGAGGCGGGTGAACCAAAAACCCTCCACAAATTCCGACAAACTCCAAGCTTTGATTATGCAAGAATGTGCTTCCATCAGTCAGGAGGTGGCCCAGAGGTTGATGGACAGCATGCCAGGGCGAAGTACAGAGGTCTTGAAAAGAAGGGTCACCACTGCAAATATTGAATCTCTGCATGAACTTCATGTCATTGTCAATAAAAGCCTTCGACACTTTCTGTATGAAATGCTTGTCATTCTACTTCAGAACACCAGAGGAACATCTGACAAAAAGATCTAAAGACACCAAAAGCAGC